>NC_056586.1:14349811-14656061 GCF_018340385.1 Cyprinus carpio
TTTGTTAACCTCACTTGATATTCTTCCACTGTGTTTTCTATCATACCCTTCAAAATGCCATGAATGTATTAGCAAATGGGAAGGAAAAAAAACACTATAGGAGATAAATAAAGACATTATAATTCCCTATAACGTATTGGAGGACGCACAGAACGTCCTGACCTTGTTGCCATGCCCTCTGCTGGTTTTTCACCAGAGATTTCTACTGGCAATTTAGCTCTAGACCCCTCAGACAGTTCATTCTGAACAGAAGGTAATGTACCATCCCTCTCTCAAAAAAAATCAATGGGTCTTACAGACTTGGGCACCGATGAATCTTGAAGAACATAAGGTCTGGACCCTGATAGCGCTGTAAGCGGAGGGCATCCATTTTGAGGGGATATCAGAACTGGACGTGGTTCAGGGGACAACACAGAGCGGTAAGGTTTTAGCCGATTATATTGAATCACTTTAGGCTTTGACCTAGGATCAAGCAGATCTAACACTTTATATGTCACTCCAATGTCACCTGTGGATGAATCCAATCTGCTCAAGACCCTATATGGTCCAGTCCATTTTGGAGAGAGTTTGTGTCTTGACATAGCTGGAAGATCAACCCATATGTGATCATCAGGCTGATAAGCTGTATGGCGGATATGGCGGTCATAGTAATGCTTTTGCTGTGCTCCAGCTGACTGGATATTGTCTGCAACAGTGTTGAAAGCAGAACGTAATCTGCCAAGCATAGAATGTGCATATTCATTTGGGGTTCCTGGGGAAGCTCTAGAAGGTGCTATGGGAACACCCAGAAGAAAATCAGCAGGAAGGCGAGCTTCTCGGCCATGTGCCAAGAAAAAGGGTGTATGTTTGGTCGATGAATGAACACTTGTATTGTAAGCAAATTCAACCTGTTTTAAGTGGTCATCCCATTCTCCCACTTTGGTATACAGGTACTTTGCAAGCTGATCTTTTATAGATCTATTGGCACGTTCCACCATGCCGTCCGACATAGCATGACATGGGGATGTCCTTGTTTTATGAATCCCAAGTAGGGAGCACAGTTCTTTCACCAAGTCAGAGTCAAACTGCCGCCCTTGGTCAGTATGCAAACTCTGGGGCACTCCATGCTGGCCCACATAATCTTCAGCAAAAAACACTTAGTGATGGTCGTTGCACGTTGATCAGCAACTGCATAGAGGTTGAGATATTTTGTAAAGTAGTCCATTACAGCAAGAACATAACGGTTCCCTTTTTGGAGTAACAGGCAACTCCGTTAGATCAGCAGCATTTTTCTCAAAAGGCATGCTTACAATTATGTTTTTGCATTGGTGCCTGCTGATGAGGCATTGGCGGTCTCCTTGATTCACAGGCTTGACATTGAGCACACCATTGTGTAATGTCCCTAGACATGTGGGGCCCAAAAACATCTCACCAGAGCACGCTGCAATGTCTTCTGTGCGCTGAAATGTCCAGAAAGTGAGTGACCATGCAAATTCTCAAACACTACTGGCTGCAGCGCAGGTGAAACTACAACCTGCAAGATCTGATCACCTGGTGGGGGTCTAACTTTACGGCAAAGACCAGAATCCACAAAAGTAAGCCTTGGGAACTCTTTCCAGAAATACCTCAGCTCGCTAGCAGTTCCTTTCAGAGTTGCATATGTAGGTCTCTTCTTACTTGATACCCATTCAGCAACAACGCTTAGGACAGGATCAGCTGTCTGAGCCTGCTGTATATCTTCACTACCCATACCCAGGCATGCAACGCTGGAACAGGTAGGGAAAGCAGAATTTGAAGGTTCAAACCAGAACATTTATCAGAAGAAGCAGGCTGCACAGGAGTAGATTATGGTTCGGTGACCTCAGTCTGCATTGAAGTGGTCACTAAATGGACAGACTTGATCTCAGAATTATTAGCAATCTCCCTACTCTCTTTGTCAGGTCTACGAGACATGGCAACTGCGTTGGCATGTTTATGACCATGCCGGTACTCAATAGTCCAGTCATAGAGTTCAATCTCTAGAGCCCACCTTGCTCTGCAACCCGTTGGATCACCATCCAAAACCATTCGCCTAAGACTAAGCAAGGGCTTATGATCTGTGATGATCCGAAAAGAGTGCCCCATGAGGTACTGACGGAAATGGCGAATGGACCAAACGATAGCCCACAACTCCCTGTCATAGGTGGACCATCATTTCTCTGTAGATGTCAAAACATGACTACCATAAGCGATGACCCTTTCTTTGTTGTCAGCATTCAGCTGAGATAGAACACACCCAATGGCTGTGTTAGAAGCATCTGTGAAGAGTAAAAACTCTTTTGAAAAGTCTGGGTAAGAAAGAATTGGAGCATTGGTCAGTGCATGTCGCAGGGAATTGAAAGCTTCCTGTTCTGTCTCAGTCCAAACAAACAACTTCCCTTTCTGAGTTAGAGCATGCAGTGGCTCTGAAATTTGAGCAAAGGAGTGAATGAAACGCCTGTAATATGAGCACAAACCTAAGAAGGCTCGAACTTCTGTAGGACTTCCTGGTATGGGCCAATCCTTGACCTTCAGAATATTTTTTCCCATCTGGCTGAAGACCTGCAGATGATACCACATGGCCCAAAAATGTCACTTGTGGTTGAGCAAAAGAGCAATTAGCAGGTTTTATCTTCAGGTTTGCTGCCCTCAAACGCTGGAAAACCTCTCTCAAGTGCTGTATGTGCTCACTGAAACTCTTGCTATAGACAATAATATCGTCTAAATATACAAGACATGCTTTCCAGGACAGGCCATGCAGCACTAACTGCATCAAGTGTTGAAAAGTGGGTGGAGCATTGACAAGGCCCATCGGCATCACTGTAAACTGATACAAAGAGCGACCCGTGGTGAAAGCTGTTTTTGGTTTATCTGCCTCATGAAGCTGCACTTGCCAATATCCGGATGAAAGATCCATAGTACTGAATATAGATGAACCTCTTAGTGCATCCAAGGTGTCATCCATTCTAGGCAATGGATGGGCATCCTTAATGGTGACAGAATTAAGGCCCCTATAATCTACGCAAAAGCGCCAGGTGCCATCTTTTTTCCGGACCATAACGATAGGCGCAGCCCAAGGGCTATGACTGGCTTCCACAATGCCTTTTGCCACCATGTCATCCACATGTGCCTGAATCACCTCCTGCATCTGAGGTGAAGTGCGATATGCACGTTTCTGTATGGGAATTGCATTGTTAGTATTGATTTTGTGCGTGACTATGTTTGTTCTACCAAAGTCTGTAGGGTTCTTACTGAAGACGTCACAAAAACTCATATAACAGTGAATGCAGTTCTTTCACCTGAGAATCAGAGAGCCCCCCCTTTTGAACTTCCAAATTGAAGAGGTGATACCTGTGTAGAAGGGGTAGACACATTACATACAACATCAGAGTGCTCAACAACATCATCTGAGCTTATTGGAGTGAACTCCCCCAGTTGCATACCTGGTTGCAGTACAAAAGGGCTGTTAGTTGGATTCATGAGCCGCACTACAGTTTGACCGTTTTCAGCCATTGTAAGGCTTCGTGCAACTGCAATACCATCCAACTTAAATAGATATGGCTCAAACAACCCACAGTATCCATCTGCTAAACCTGCATGAACAGCAGAGGGGATAAGTTGTGCTATACAGTGCATCTCACATTGGGCAGGAATGGTAGTTGTCGCAGTAATTTGAGCTGTACAATGTACAGGGGTAAGTTGAGATTTGCTTAACAGTGGTAAAGTTTGGTCATATAGGCAACACATACTTTTACCCACATTCAAGACCACTTGGTGCTTCTGGAGAAAATCCCAACCAAGTATGATACCCTGATTCACATTTATGATGACGTGCATGTCATGCTGTAATGTCAATGTACCTAATCTGAGGTTAACAGTCACAGTTCCCAGAGTATCTAAATTCTGACCTGTTACAGATTTTGACAGAATGAATGTACTCTTTAGTGGTCTTTTACGCAAATAACGGATTGCCATACGGGTAGTTTCATTAATGAATGAAATACTAGACCCAGTGTCTATCATGATGTGCATGTCAGTACCTTCAACAATACCACTGATGTGTGCTGTACTAGTGTCTGTCATGTCCGCAACAGGAAAACATCCATTCTCAGGATGTCTGGTGTCTGTCATCTGCTCGGTGTCACTTGGGGCTGGTGATAAAATAGCTGATGTGTGCCCCGCCGCATCAGCTAACGGAAGTTTCCCTGACGATAGGTGCGACGATCCAGGTAGACATCACATGAACCACTCTGATGATCCAGGCTGTGCTGCTGAGGTCTGTAATGATGGTCCTGGTAGTCGTCAAAGGTGACACACCTGTGATGAGGGCTTGGACTGCGTCGCTGTAATGACGAGTTGTTGGAAGCCATGGTGTCACGACGTTGTCCCTGTCTGTAATCCACGTAGTGGTCAGTGCCGGCTGCAGTGGAGTATTTTGGAGAATAGTAATCCTCGAACCTCTCCCTGCGATGCGGTGATAAGTCCACTCTGTCATTATGCTGGTATGTTTCGTCCTGTTGTCTGTAAAGGTCTCTGCGACGGCTGGGAGATCTTCTGTAGATGCCAGGTGATGGAGGACGTGTCTCAGGATGTTTGGTTGATAAACGATCATACGATGCACTCCATTCCGTGGCATATCTTGTTGGACTAACATGCCTCGTTGAACTATGTGGTGATGGGGTTTGATGAGATCGGCTGCGATGATCATGCAGCTGAAGTTTCAATGCTGAGACATCCTTACTTAAATCCTTGACTGTGTTTGTAAGATCAACAACGGCTTGCTTCAAAAAAAGAGTGTCAGAGTCAGAAATAACATTCACTGTCTGTGCTATCGAATTCTCTCTTACTGTAGATGAAACTGGCTGTACTAATTTGGCTGTTGTACGTGCCCGTTCAGCTTGGGTAGCGACTTGGAAGGCGTCTTTGAACGTTTTCACTCCCCTCTCATGGCACTTGATCTGGAGTTCTTGATCTAAACCCGCCAGAAATCGTGATAGTTTCATGTATTCAGATGCATTCTGCTCGAAATCAGGAAAAGCTTCTTTGACCAGTCTACATATGTCTGCTGCATACACTTCCATTGGTTCATTAGGCAATTTATGGCGTGAATTTGGAAATGTTTGAAACGATGCTATGACATCCTTCTGGCCAAACGCCTCTTGTAATTCTTTTTTCACTGCTTTAAACGAGTGCTGAATTTCAGATGGAAAATTGTCCCAAACAATGAACAGTTCAGGTGGCAGTCTAGTAGGCAACTCTGCTGCTAACACTGCATCCAAATCAACACCGCTATCTTTATAGCAAGCCTCTTGAATCACCTCATAACGACGAGCCCACAGCTGAAAGGACTCAGTGCCGTCGTTGCGAAATGGCGGCGGTAAAGGAATGTCTTTTGGGGAAGTTTGTGCACGGCGCGGCCGCGAGGTATGAGCACTGTTCTCCCCGCGGCGCTTGGGCTTCCTCGTCTGACATCTCTTTAGTTTATTAACGGCACACCGAACTTCACGGAGTCCCGCTGGTATCACACAGATGTCCACACCGCGCTCGTGCAAGGCGCCGGCGAAAAACAAAGCATAAATAAAAAAAGAAACTCGAATATCCGACGAAACCACCGCTGCCACCAGTGTAACGCTTCCTTGAGCGTTTGTGGGTGTTTTCGGGGCTTTAACTGAATGTTTTGAGAAATAAAACCCTCGAATACTGATGAGCTCTTTTTCCCAACTTTATTCTCTGTTCACCTACTCCTCTCTCTTTCCCTTCCGCCTTTTGCCCCCATCAGAATAAAAGTCCTCATCAAAACAGGAACTTTAACATGGGGCATTTCTAACACAAAACAAAATTGTTGAATTTTTAACTCTTACACTATTATAAATGCCTTTACTTTTGATTTATTTATGTCTTTGTTAAATAAAAAAAAATGTTAAAATCTTACTGACCCCAAACCTTTGAATGGTCATTTTAAATGCTACAGGTGAACTTAGGAATGACAGCATAATGTACAGTATGAAAAATGGATATCCATTTTAAGATTTGATCATGCATCCCTAAAAGAGATCCAACATCTGAAAAACATCTGTCAATCCAGAAAGAGATAGAGGTGTTTGAAATTTACAGGTTCTTCAGACAAATCTGAGCCAGGCTCAGTGTGAGAGAGGTCTTAAGAGCAAAGAACAGAAGGGTTATCACTGCAGTAATGGTGTAGTCGGCCTCTGAGCTCTCGAGTCATTTATGTTGGGCCATCCCATTGGGTCGCCGATGTTATCTCCACAGGCACTGACTGCCACTCCAGCCGATGAAATTGGCCACGGCTGGCAGACACAATCAATTATTAATACGACTGCAGTATGAGCCACATCAGAGAAACATCCAAAACCGACTGTTTCACAGTCAAGCAGCCTGTCTGGAGAGCAGCCCACGCGCTTGTGAACACCGACCTCTTCCTCATATATCTCAGACTGTTATGTTGCAATAATGTGCAAAACAAATCTGTTCTGGCATCAAGACACTGTAGACATTGTAGAGCTAAAGTAAAAAAAAAAAAACGGTAATCACGTCTGTGATGAATTACAGTCATAACATTCTAATTAGCTCCAGTCTTCCGTTCGGATCATATCCTGAAGCATACTGTTTTTGGAACGGGCAAGCAATAAACGTCACTCTGTTATTTCTAGTTGCTTCTTGCTTTGGATGCGAGTCCCTGATTGTGCAAACACTAAGTGCTGGCTGCAACCCAAAGCAAGAGTTTCACATTCCTACATAAACTCGTGAATTGAATTGGAACGGGCAAGCAATAAACGTCACTCTGTTATTTCTAGTTGCTTCTTGCTTTGGATGCGAGTCCCTGATTGTGCAAACACTAAGTGCTGGCTGCAACCCAAAGCAAGAGTTTCACATTCCTACATAAACTCGTGAATTGAGAGAGGCGGCACAGAGCGCTCAACCCTCTTCGAATTACAAACACTGATGCAAAATTCCTGTTGAGCGTGGAGAGCAAGCACTGGATTTGCCAGTGATCTTCCTGATCATTTTGCATGTTTAGTGTAAGAATGAGCTGCAAACTCACAACCCTGTTATATTAGATAACAACTGAAACCTCAGCAATGAACCATGTATGATCTTTAGCATCTATTTGATCAAAAATACAGTAAAAACATAGTATTCTCAAATATTATTCAAATAAAAAATAACAGTTTTCTATCAAATGCATTTTAAAATTACATTTATTCTATTAATCTTTGATTAAAGTTTAAAAGAACAGCATTTGAAATAAAAATCTTTTCAGCATTATAAACATCTTTGCATTCAATTACAATAAAAAATAATAATAAATGTTTAATAAAAGTACTAATTTCTTTAAAAATAAAAATCTTACTGACCCCAAACTGTAATGAATGAACTGTAATGCATATTTAAGCTACTAGGCAGTAGACATTTATGCAAGTATGTTTGATTATTTCCTCAGTTTCCTCGGCCGTAAAGCTGAATGCAAAATATGTTGTGACAAAAAATAGCAATGTAGCATTTTGTTACCACTACTTGCTGGAAAAAGTAGCTTGTTTCTAGAAAAGCTACTATGTTTATAGCACCGAAAGATTTAGTTAAATTAGTAGCAGAGACAAAATTTCAAAACAGATTTCATATTGGACACATTCACAGAGCGATTTGCGTCAACACTGCCCAATCTTACCAGAAGTAAGACTTCACATGCTCCTGAATTAACACCCACGTCTCACCAAAGTCATCTGATTTCCACAGCTGCCAAAAAAGAAAAAGGAAATAAATCAGTCTTAATAAAGCAGTTTCTGTTCTAACATTTAATGATTCAACATTTATCATAAACCAGCGTCAAATGACAGCGGATTTCCTCATATGAAATCATGCTGCTTAGTGCAAAATAAAAAAGGGCAAATCTCTACTTACAGCTAAAGGCCTAAAATGACAATGCCATTCATCTTACTAAAACTGGATACACAATATACAAAAAGCCCAGTACTTCATACCTGTTTATTGGGGTGAGAGCTGTCATAACCGAGGACCAGGTTAGGCCTCTTACTGTGCAGCAGTAAGTCTGTGGGTTTGAATGGGATGGAGAAACCCTGAACAGCATTGCAGAAGTCAAAGGTGTTCCACAGGTAACTGTTTGTGGTGTCAGTAAACAGATACTGCAAGGGAAAAATTGAGAAAAGACAACTTAAAAAAAAAGTGTATATTCAGCAAAAACTGTCACCATTTACTCAATCTAATATTACAAATCCTATATTATTATCTTAAAAGGAGATGAAAACATAAAAGGACATGCAAAGTGGTGCCAAGTATCTATTTTCTATACAGTGAAAGTGGATGGTAGTTTATAATGCCAAGCTCCAAAAAAACACCATACAAGTAGTCCATATGACTCATACAAGATTTACAATGTATAATGATCTGATTATCAGCCTGTTTGTCTTAAAGACTTGGAGCACACAAGTCATATGGACTGCTTTTATGATGCTTTTAATTGCCATTATAAATCAGCAATCACAAAAAGAGCAGCATCAACATTATGTCAAATATCTTATTTGTTTTCAACAACTTGCAGGTAAATATATGATGACAGAATGTCATTTTGGGGTGAACTAGGCATGTAACCCCTGTAGTGGTTCACAACACACCAGAAGCTCTCAAAGTTGCTATATTACCAGTCTCTATTTCAAGCTGTTGGTGCTATGAGAACATCAAAGCATTTAAGGTATAGTTAAAAAAAAAAAAAAAAAAAAACATTTTTAACATAATTAATTATTCAGATTATGCAATTCTGCCATTCTAATGTGCCTCCATTCTCTTTGATCTTTCGTTTAAGAGCTTTTGCTATAAATTTTGTCCTCTCCATGGCCTGGTTATGGAAGCAGGGCACTTCCCTTTCCAGATTCTGAGGCAATGAGGACTGGGACTTAAACAGAAATGCTTGACTTGACAGCATTAGAAACCTAATGGTGTACGAAAAATGAAAGAAGAAGAACAAAAAGAGGAAGAAAGATAAAGTGGAGCATATGCACTTGCAGCATAACCTATGATCACCATTGTAAAACTCATCATCACAGTACTCCACAGAGCAATCACACATACAAAGCACCTTACTATTTCTTTTCCTACTTCTTCTGAGTGGTTTCTTACAAGACCAAGTCAAAAAAGCTTAGAGAAGGAGCACCACAACTCTTCACAACGAGCCACATGATTTCATCACTTCATTGTGTGTGAATAATAATAGTTCAGCATTAAATTACATATGAAGCAATAAATATTAATTAATATTATTAGTTAACTAAAATAGTAATAAAAAGTAAAGAGACAGAATGAGGCGGAGGTGGTACCATCCTGATCATGTCCACACAATGTACCCACCCTTTAACTGTCTGAAACAAACACTTTTTTACATGCAACATATTTTAGGTGCTATAATAATTAAATGATTAAAGAAAATGACAATTCTAAACTTACATTTTACAAAAACAAACCTGTTGAACATGAAATTAAATAAAACATACCAGCTAAAAGGGGCCCTTTTGTATAGGTGAACATATAACATTAGGTTGTTAAACATTTCATGAAACAGCATCGAGTGTGTGTAATTACTTATTTATAGTTTTTATACTAAGCTACCAGCTTGGAATTTCTCATGTAAACTTTCTTTATTGTTAAGAAAACACCCCAAATCTCATTAAAATAACATACAAACCATATACTATTGTAATCATGTGTAAAATATAGGGCCCTATGAAATTCTTTTTTTCCCAAATTCGGTTCAAATTTTTCTAGAATCCTTTTTAATGGTTAAATTACATTTTATTAACAAAAAGCACGTCTAATTAATTAAAATCACGGAACTTACACAATGCCACATCAGTTTATTAAAAGTTTGACAAAAATGACATGTTTAGGGCCCTATGAAATATTTTCTTTTCTTTCACCATATGTTTTATTGTTACCAAATTCTTTGTTGCTGCATGTCTAATCATTTGAATGCATAAAAATGACTTAATTTCTTCACATTTATTCTTAAAATAGCCTTTTTAAATGTTTTCTTTTTCTCAGAATATCTGTGTTGTGTATCTGGTTATTAAATGAAGGCATAAAACATTAATTTAATTTATCTTTAAATTATTGAACATTAAAATTATTTTTTTGGTAAACAGAGGATTTACTATTAAAATTAAAACATGGAAGAAATGTTTTCATTCCTGTGTGATTCGTTCAAAATAAAATAAGTAATCATTCCTTAAAAAATAAAGTTTTAATAATTTTAGTAGTAGTAGTATGTACATTTTGCTGAACAAAGTCATATATTTCTGCTGCAATGTATTCAAGGTAAGCCAGACTTTTATTTTGACGGGTTGCTGTGAATACCTTCTGTGTGTAAATCATATGACGCTAGTTTTACTCAAATGAAATGATAAAATACTCATGAAGTGACTCTCAGAGCAGTCCTGGAGATGTTGTTTGTGTATTTATGTCCTCATTTAGTGAGATGACAGATGCTAAAATCACTGGGAGCGTTGCACGCGCTTCAGTGTGTGTGTGTAGTAAACGGCACCGTGCATCATTCATTCAGACAGATAAATGATATTAATGCTCATCAGATCGCGTAAATCAGTGGAAAATTAATAGAAATGATGATTCTGTGTAAAGAAATATCAAGTAAACTTGTATAAAAATATCTGTATTTTCCAAATATTAACTAAAAGCTCTAATGGAAGCAATTCAGTAATGTTTTCACGTGACTGCCTGCCTGAGTTTTGTCGACAACCGGAGGCGACACAAAATTTGGCGGAGGCGGCCGCCTCATAATTCTCTATGCAGGTAAAACCCTGACAGAGTAATAATACTGTTGATTTATTGATGTTAATTAACATTTACATAAGATTCTAATAACATTCTATAATAATCAAGGTCTATGTTAATATTAATAATATTGTGAATAATAATAGTCAATAGTAACTCCTTACAAAATCCATTCACACTTGCAAGTCAAAGCCACTACAAAGAGATCAATCAAACAAACAGGCTCAGAATTAATTATGAGTGCATATCAGCTCATTCTTCACACAGTTATTCATACGAGATTATGTCAGGATTATTAATTTATCACAAATGCATTAAAGTTCTCCACAACAAACCACAAAAGCTCCCTGTCAATATCTCTGTTAATTATCCCATCTGTAACAATCAATATTTAGAGTTCTTCTCCATATGCGGACCAACAGCGCAAGTTACTCCGATCATGCATAATGTAATCAAACAGCCCTGTGCTCCTACCAAGAGGTTGTATGCTTTACAAATTACACTCGTAATGCTTTAGCGTTGATTCTTCAGCAGCAGCAGGCGGCAGCTGCAGGGCCAGCCACATCATTGACTCCAGATGAATGGTCACCGTCTGCTGCCGTCAGCCCCTGCAATAACGCAATGCAGAGTCCCACAGCGGTTCTGCCCACATCTGCAGCTCCCCACTCCAACTCCCATGAGCCTCTGCACCTCACAGAGATTGACTGGAGCAGCCTGTTACAGTGGGTGCCAAGGGCAGAGACTAAGGATGTAGCTTGTGTTTTTGCCCAGCCCTTGGAGTTGCTCTCTTAGAAAACACCATCTGTGGGTGTATAAGCAACTGGAGTGGTGGAAGGTCACAGCTGCGGATGGCCGAGAAGCAGTCAGTGTCACCGCGGTCTTGTTTGACCTCGGCTTAAGCTCATAAAAACAAAACAACTCATCATCACACTGATAGTCCAGCTGATGTCTCTCACACACTTACTCGTTTGTTGTCAGCGGGGCTGTGGTAAAACTGTGAGATGACCTGTTTCTTGCCCTCCAGGTCCCCAGACAGTTTAAATTTCTCTGACACGTGAGTGAAGGTGGTCCCATAGTCATAAGACACGTACACCTGTTAAATGTAAAAAACAACACCATGTCAAACTTCAACCTGATACACTGCTGAAATTGTAGATCTGTTCCAAAAACCTAGTAAGCTGCCCTGCTGTTTACTGTCTACACAGGCAGCTGCCTTTTAAGTGTCAACACGAAACCTTTTAATATTATATGATACTTGGTACTTTCTTAATTGGGAGAAACTCCTAATGTCTCAAAAACAATGCTCCTTAAATGAACTCCACATGAGAGCTCTGTTCACAATTGATTTCTTTTTGATGTTAGCATGCTGCTAAGCTAAAAGCATGATAAACTAAGCAACTACTTATGTCTCAAAAATAACACTGCTTACATAAGGAGCACGAGACTCTTCTTACAACTGAATCCAACAGATTTTGATGTTAGCATGTTGCTAAGCTAACAGCTTGATAATGTAATAAGTAACTTTTTATGTCAACCACATTAAGACTTTGCATACAATTGATTCCAATAGAGTTTGAGGTTAGCATGTTGTCGTCAAAAAATAAAATAAAATAAACAGTATATTTTCCTGGGAACAATAGCCCATTTTGAACTCAACTATGTTTTTCAATACATATCAGTATGGGTTGAAATATTTTTCTCAGAACACTTCTTTTGTCACTTTTTTTGCATATTAGTCCAAGACAAATGTCCTTTCAAGGACAATAAAGTGTATAATTTATGTGTCCAACATCTTGGATGCAAATTTTTACAGACTGCATTCTAAGATTGTCTTCTCCAAAGAGGATACCTGCAAGTATGCTAGAATTTACCTTAAATAATTTAAGTGAGCAAAATTATGCAGTTATTCTTTTGAAAAGGCACTGGTTTTGGAACAGACTGTTTCTGTAATACACTCATCTGTAATCACTTGCAATTTCCATTGAGAAACTGGTTTGTACATGGAGCTCTTTTTACTTTGATTTGCTTTGTCTTGAATTTCACTATGAGGTCTGAGGTCACCGAGGTCCAGACCTCGGTACATTTTTCATGTTCAGAAATAAAATTTGTTCTCTGAATGATGAATTGGTTATTTAAAACTCCTTATATTATTGTCTGCATATTTAGACAGTTTGCAAGGATGTTTAGCAAGCGTTCGAGGTATGAAAATGATTGCCGTCAGACACTGGCGGAGTGAACTAGGCTTGAGAGAGCAGTAAGTGTGCAGGCGCATGTTGCCAGATCCACTTATTATAAGCATCTTTGGACTCGTCTTTTCCACTTAATTTGACACTTTAGAAAGTTAAGAAAGGGAGAAGTTGTAGTTTAGGTTTAGAAATATTTTTATCTTAGCAAAGGATTTTGGTTTATGGGTACAAGAGAGTCTTTCCAGGTAGTGCAGCGAGTTGGAACGGGCAGCATTTGAGATGATACACTGAAAGTGCAGGGAACTGAAGAACAGAAGGAGGCCTTTCATCTGTATGACTCTAAGAGCAATACAAAGCAAAGCTAGCTGGTCAAAATATTCTCTGTAACTTATATATATATATATATAAAAATAAATACAGAAAAAAAACCGATATACTCACAGAGCTGGTCTTGGGATCTGTGGCACCGACGCTGTCTCTCGCTAATGCTACAATGACGTTGCTCTTCTCCCCGGCCCAATGGACGACCATTTGATTATGAGAGTCATTCAGGTTGGCCTGTGAATACAAAATATGATGAACAACCCATCTAAATGTAGCTGACTAGATACATTGTAGCTGACATTTATATTGCTGTGGTCAGACAAGTATCTAGGTTTCCACAGCACAAATCAAGCCGTCATGGCATAACACTGTTTCACAACTGGCTCAGAGTTGATTTTAAAAGACATTTCTCTGTTTCTGCTTCACTCACTGGGTCATTTTCCACCCGAGTCATATTGCATTTGTAATTTTAGCTAAAATGAATCTTTATTTGACAGCCTTGAGTTTGTGGTAGAGACTGCAGGTGTGTCTCTTGCACGTAAGGCTGTCAGCCTTTGAGAAAACAAACACAACTGCAAATACACACAAAAAGAGCAGGGCTAAGCTACACCACAGAGGCAGGAAAACTGAAACTATGGGTTGCCGCGTCCCAATCTGATCTGTTGAACAAAGAAATGCATGTCATCTTTTCATGTCCATCCCCCTCTTCTCTTTAAGCTAGGAACAGCCTGTCTCATCTTTAATTCAAACTTCTGCATGAGGACCATGGGATCCTCAGATGGGTTTTCCTCTGATATCTCCTGTCAGTCATAAAAGAGAACTTGCAAAAGGTTGCTTTTGTAAAGAAACAAAAGCTAAGACTACTACTTCTCCTGTCTGAGGAACACTGTGGTGGTTCACTGGCAAACAACAGATTTACTTACTTAACCTCAAAGGCGTCATATGATGCAATTCCATGTTTCTCTTTCTCTTTGGAGTGTTAAAAGCTGTTCGTGCATACAGAAGTTTCGTAAGTCTCAAACCCAAAGCGATATTCTTTATAAAAGTGAATGCTTAGCCATGCCCTCCTAAAATGCCTCGTTCAAACACGCCCCCACATGTCTACATAACTGTGTGGGAAGATTTGCATAACACCCCCCAAATGTATACGCAAAGAACGAAGGCATAACTTTTATTTTTTGCTGTAGTTTTGTTGCTGCTGTCACCGTCGTGGAGACGCTGTGTGTTTTGTTGCGATGCAAAACTACTTTGTTCGGTCTTCCAAAAGAGGACACAACTAGAAATCAGTGGTTGAGTTTTATTTACAACACTGTTCCAGAAAAGTACAACCCAAATATTCGAGCGTGTGCAGCACATATTCAAAGGGAAATTTTCCTGAACCTGGTTAGGGGCGTAACATTTCCGTCACACACTTGAGGAATTCGGCCAATCACAATGCACTAGATTGCCGGCCAAATAGAGCACACCGCGCATTTCAGAACGATGAGCTTTGTAAAAATCGACACGTTTCAGAAAGACGGGCCATAGAGGAGCAACAATAATGTACAGTATGTGGAAAATGTGTTTTTTTGAACCTTAAACTTTACACCAAATTTTCTAGCAACGTCATATGACCTCTTTAACTTGTTAGACCACTTTTTGTTTGAAAGATCACATTACAGACTTTTAACAAAAGAAAACTACTTCCACTTGTTATACCATTTTAAACAATATACATTATAGGATTAGTAAAAATGCATATTGATGTTCTTTTGGGAATGTTTTTTTTTTTTGTAATGTACAAGCTGTGACTTTTTGCCTCAAGCTACCTCACCTTGAATGCAGTCATATTTTCATTCACCATGACACGGCAGTAAATCTCCCTATTCTGTAGGCCTGCTTGGCAATCAGCATGTTAGTACAACATAGAGACTATAGGAAACTGACAGAGCTGTTACGAAAACCTCAAAACACTTTTATTTTACCTCTACTCATGAAATACTGTAGCTGTATAATCCACAGTTTTTCTAAATTTGTTTAATAAAATGTGTCACATGCAAAATGTGATGCGTAATGACATCTTGACAGACTGTTTTACAATGATGTGACCTGTCTAACGTGTTTTTGACTATTCAAAGTAGAAGTAAATTTAATCACATCTTATGTGCCATCGGTGAAACAACCAGTTAGTCCTGCCCCAAACTCGCTCCATTACTGTAAATGTTGCTGTTTCAGGCTGTGTGGGAGTTTATGGAAGACTAGAAATGCCTCTTAAAAATAAAGTCAATGATCAATTTATTCATTTATTAAAAAATAAAAATGCAAATAATTCATTTTAGAAATATTTAAAACTGTTGTATTTAAATGTTAAATATAACAATAAAATAATAAATGAAAAATTTTAAATGCAACCTTTAAAGTGCATATATTTTAATAATTGTTTTTTATTAATCTATTTGCTATAGTCATGATCTTTTGCTGAAGGGGTTTTTTTTTTTTTTTTTTGGTCAATGGAGTTAAAAATGACACTGGTCAGTTCACCGAAAAGTAATCTGAACAAACCAATAAACTTTCAACTAAATTAGCATTAAGAAAAATGTCATTATGTACTTCAGTACATCAACTGATTTATGGTTGACTGTAGTTTTTTTAACAGCTGATTAATCTGTAAAAACAGTTCCCCACCATCTAATCAGGATGTGTAGAAGAGCTTTTCCCACCACCTTGCCAACATACACTTTGAAAGCGCAAATGGTTGCAACCCGATCCGTCTCAGCCCGGTAAACTCTTGGGTCTGCTTATTCAAAGAGAGTTAAAGGCCGGTCTGCAATTTCTGGTTATCCTGGAAATTGACTTTCTGCTAATCTAACAGGGCCCTCATTTATACTGACACCGTAATATCCTGAAAGCATCAACGGTAATACAAGTGCAAATAACTTCACGTTCATTATTGCTTGTCTTGCTGAAAGCGCAATAAAGACTGAGAGACAGTGAAAATAAAATAATTACATTTTTTCTGTGTCTTATGTATTATTCAGCAGGGAAAGAATGAGAGAGTGCAAGCACTAGAGCACCTTCGCCCATCGCTGTAAACAACGCACGGCTTGAAACCATGACATCATCTCTGCAGCACTAACATTTGGGCCAACAATTTGCCTACCCGTTCCCTTCTGGCTACCAACCATACGAGCCTCTCTAAAAAAAAAATTCCGGGTGAACCACACATTTTATTATCACTGTGGCCGAAACCAAAGGAAAACCAAGGAGTCATTATGCAGTTAAAGGCTTAAAGTACAACTAAAAGCCTGTTTTATTATTGCAGTATGGATAAGTACTATATGGGACGTGTTATGCTACCATGTAATGAACATACTTGAAATATCCATTAGCACGCTACAAAGTAAATATACTAAAAAGGAAATGATCATTCTCTTTTGATATTCACATAAAGCATTAATAAATCATCTTAAACCAGTAACTGCTGACAAGATTAATACTGAGTTCTTCTATAATTTTCTTGTTGATGTTTGTTTTAAATTGTGTCTTAGGGGAACGATAAAGATTAAATGAGTCATCTGTGTTGATTTGGTTCCACCTTGAGCTTAATGCAAGAGGAGAACTTCAGAAAAAAACGAAACAAAACCGGCAGGCTGTTCAGACAAGTTCCAGTAATACTCCATGGAATGATTATAAACATCTACACCACCCATCTTTTTCCTTCACCAGGCGTTTAAATTTTCTTATCACAGAAAACGAAACTAAAATAGTCTGCAAGAAAGGCTGCTTAAATATCACGTTTGAACAGGAATGCTAATGTGATCCGAGTGGCACTAGGGTCATTTTCTATAATTTTCTGAAAAACTAAAAGGGAACTAAATGCAAATTTCTTTTGCAGTAACTGTCATACATACAAAAATAAGTAAGCTGTTACAAAGTCTGTCCAAAACTATGATTCGGTCTTAACTAAACATCACATTTTTCAAGTAGTACAAGGACAGAGAGAAACTAAATGAGAAAGAATGGCAGTAATTACCAAATGAGGTTAAAAACTGATTTCACATGACTTAGAGACTCGTGAAGTAAGGCCATGCTTTTCCTGGGAAAGGTGAGGCAATGTCAAGGCAACTCATTTAGATTCCGGCTACGGTAATGATTCTGTATTACATACTTTACATACTAGAACAAAAGTGCATCTGTTTGCCAGGAGTCTACTTAGCATAGTTTAATATATGAGGGAAAAGATGGGATCAAGATCCAAGGTCCATGATATGAATTAAATTTACTAGAAAAATTGTTTTGAATGTATAATATACTTCTAAGAATGAATTATTGCTTCATAAAGGCTGCTGGGTCAAATTGTGAAATATTTCCCATTAAATCGTCTCTCCAAAAGCAATAAATGTATAAGCAAATGTGTCAAATGGAAACAAAAAAATAGAGGGGATTGTTTGGTTTAATTTTTTTTTTTTTCATTTCTCAGTAAAACACTCATTGCTACGAAGCCTTCCAAGGCATTTGCCTTCAAGTGCTGCTCTTGGGGGTCTGGCGCTGAACTGAATATTTATGATAATGACTCTGTCACAGTTCTCCAAACTTAAAAGAGTAATTGTGTGTCACAACAAATCTGCAAAGACAACAAAAAGACCCTTTAAATCTGTGTATATCCTTGTCCTGGCAGTGCTGAGGACCCTTCTAGGTTACTTGATCACAACAGACAAAAAGTGTTGATTGACGCCTGTTAAATCTTACCTAACATTGCTTCCCCGTATGTGCCAAAAACAACACATAAACCAAAAGGTCCGAAAGAGGGAAGGAAGGAAGGGGGGCCCAGATGGGAGATCTTAATTGGATCATCTGAGGGGGTAATGTACCTCATAGCAATTGCAATGGACTCCATCCAGGACACTAGTAACACTTCATAGAGGATTTCCTGTACACTCTACAGGGTGAAAGTCTAATCTTAGTGGCCGCCCACTGCTGCAACTGCATATGCATTACAGAAAAATTATATGATTGTATAATAACTTCCTTATAATTTTTTTGACTGTTTAAGAAATTTTCACTATATCACTGAAAAAAATACTGCAAGTCACCGCTCAGATATATTTACAAGTATGTATGATCTAAATAACTAAAATGCAAATAACTAAAATTCTGTTCAATTCATTTTTCAAATGTATTTAGTTTCACAGTGATAATCTTCAACAAATCAAGAGTCATACCCTCTACCAGTACTTTAGATTGTATTGCCACAAGTGAGTCACAACAAATCATAAGATCACCTGCTGCATTACATGAGTCTGTTTGAGCCCATGTGAGGTCAGCCAGCCATTCCAAAAACCACAATACCTGTATTTACACTGCCAACCACAATCTTGTCTTAACAAACATCTAAAAGCAAAACACTTGCGGGGTAAAGGTTTAGCTCAGAAATTTCCCAGCAAGACTGTGCAACCAGTTATGCCTCTCTGGTTTGTTAATGCTTGCGTAACAAAGCTGCTTCCTGACGGACGGTAAACAAAGAACCACTGTCATACATTTAATAGGAAACCAGATGAGCCGAGTCCATTTCTAATTCCCAAGAGACTGACATAAACCATAAACCCTTTAGTGTAAAAACAAACAAACATTGTTTTTATATACATATTTATATATAGGGAGAATGGGGTTAGTTTTCACAAGGGTTTTTATCTCAGCAGCTATAATATTTTAAGTAAAACATTTTATTATAAGTTTGCATTTTACCTATATATTTGGGGTTTTAAAAATGTTTCACCATCTAAATGTTGCCAAAAAACCACAACAAGCTGTTTAGAGGCAGGTTATACTGTGACAAGTTACCCCACATGGCATAACAATGTGTGTTAAAAGAGCATTGTTGTTATAAAATGCCTATAAAATGCCTTTTGATAATTATTAGATGCCCACTGAATGAAAGCTTTTTCTTATTCTAGAAGGAGCATTCAGTAAGGCATCACTCCAGAGACAGATATAATAGAGAAAAAGGTAACATATGCTTAATAATAAAACTTAAAATCAATTATAACTGATTCAAAATAAAACGTAATGTCTCATTCAACAATATTTCATAGAGAGAGAGAGTTACTTGCGTTTTTTTACATAATGCATCCTAAGAAAAAAATTATTTGTTTTGGTATCAAATATCTTTATTGTCATATCAGGTACGAGAGTAAGGTGATACTGTTTATTTGGTGGGTAATGATGAAACCTTTCCATGACACATTCACTCACGTCAGTGCTGAAAATATGACTACGTTATATACATTATATATAATTATTTTACCCTCACCGGAGAAGCAATATTTTGCCAGATGAAGGGGAGTGCGAGAACCTTTCGTCTGACAAACAGGCCAATTAACTTACACTTCTAGGTGACTGCGTGCAAACCAAAGGTGAATGATACACAACTATTGGGAATACTGAATTTAATATTTATGATGTTATGCCAACTCTTGAGGATGTTTTTGCCCTTATTAACCATGCAATCACACCTAATTAATGTAAACCTCGCTTACCCTTCCATAAACCTTTGGCACGGGTGATCCAGCAGCATTCCGCCGAACGCGATGCTGGTGCGCGGATGATGAAGCCTCCCTGACTTCTCTCTCCAGACGCACGACGCAACTTTCTGCGTGCTGCAGGTGTGCACGCACTAGGGAGAAACCCCTGTCCTGTGGTAGCATGAATCTCTGGTCATGGTGAAGTCGAAGCGTGGAGGAGATCGCGCCAGGAACGAGTAACAATAACAGATATATGGCACAGCGACTGAGCGCCAGCATCCTGCGTTTCTGCCCTGACGCCATGTTTGTGTATGTTGAATGTGATGTGTGGCAGGGCGCCTCTAGCGGTCAACCGCATTCACACTCATTACCATGGATACAGATGGCACATGATGGCACATGATGTTTTGTTTTGTTTCACATACAGGTGCATCTCAATAAATTAGAATGTCGTGGAAATGTTCATTTATTTCAGTAATTCAACTCAAATTGTGAAACTCGTGTATTAAATAAATTCAATGCACACAGACTGAAGTAGTTTAAGTCTTTGGTTCTTTTAATTGTGATGATTTTAGCTCACATTTAACAAAAAACCACCAATTCACTATCTCAACAAATTATGAATATGGTGACATGCCAAATCAGCTAATCAACTCAAAACACATGCAAAGGTTTCCTGAGCCTTCAAAATGGTCTCTCAGTTTGGTTCACTAGGCTACACAGTCATGGGGAAGACTGCTGATCTGACTGTTGTCCAGAAGACAATCATTGACACCCTTCACAAGGAGGGTAAGCCACAAACATTCATTGCCAAAGAAGCTGGCTGTTCACAGAGTGCTGTATCCAAGCATGTTAACAGAAAGTTGGGTGGAAGGAAAAAGTGTGGGAGAAAAAGATGCACAAGCAACCGAGAGAACCACAGCCTTATGAGGATTGTCAAGCAAAATCGATTCAAGAATGAGTGAACTTCACAAGGAATGGACTGAGGCTGGGGTCAAGGCATCAAGAGCCACCACACACAGACGTGTCAAGGAATTTGGCTACAGTTGTCGTATTCCTCTTGTTAAGCCACTCCTGGGGCATCTTACCTGGGCTAAGCAGAAAAAGAACTGACTGTTGCCCAGTGGTCCAAAGTCCTCTTTTCAGATGAGAGCAAGTTTTGTATTTCATTTGGAAACCAAGGTCCAAGAGTCTGGAGAAAGGGTGGAGAAGCTCATAGCCCAAGTTGCTTCAAGTCCAGTGTTAAGTTTCCAGTCTGTGATAATTTGGGGTGCAATGTCATCTGCTGGTGTTGGTCCATTGTGTTTTTTGAATCTTTGGGGTATTGTCAAGAGGAAAATGAGAAACAATAGACCAAAAAATGCAGATGAGCTGAAGGCCACTGTCAAAGAAACCTGGGCTTCCATACCACCTCAGCAGTGCCACAAACTGATCACATCCATGCCACGCAGAATTGAGGAAGTAATTAAAGCAAAAGGAGCCCCTGGCAAGTATTGAGTACAAGTACAGTAAATGAACATACTTTCCAGAAGGCCAACAATTCACAAATTTTTTATTTTTTTTTATTGGTCTTATGAAGTATTCTAATTTGTTGAGATAGTGAATTGGTGGGTTTTGTTAAATGTGAGCCAAAATCATCACAATTAAAAGAACCCAAGACTTAAACTACTTCAGTCTGTGTGCACTGAATTTATTTAATACACAAGAAAGTCATTTTCGGCCAATACTTAAGGTTTACATCAAATAAGATACAACCACAACACCCTTATAGGCTACTGTAATTATATTTTGCAGGATCTTTTCATCACCTAGTGAGCTCATCATCTGGTTTTGAGTTCATAGTTGTCCAAAACCCCCATCTGCTGGTCAGAATTTGTAAAGGCATTATATTTTTATATAGGACTAATTTTACCACTAATAATTGAATCGGAAGAATCAGTATTAAGTGGCGTCTCCTTTCTCCGGTAGAGGTTAGAGTTGTACCCTCAGTACTGTAGTGCAGTAGCCAACAGTTGCGCGTTTTCTGTGAGCGCGCGAATATTGACGGTTGAAAAGCGGCGGTTGGTCAGTGAGGTGAACTGAATCAAACAGAACTGAGGTGACCCAGCGACGAAGTTTATCGAAGGCTACTGATTTTCTGGTATTTATTTTAGTTTATCAAGCAACTGATATTCATTATTAACTAACAACCTTTTTGTCAGAGATATTGATTTTATGTAAGTAAGTTTCAGATCTTGTGTAACTTTTGGCAATAAGCTTCATCCTAAAAGTGAGCTCCATGGACAAAAGATTCAGTTATTGAAATGTTTTTTTGTTTGTTTGTTTGTTTGTTTTGTTTTGTTTTTTTTAATTACCCAGATGTTTGTCCTAACATTATTGTTGTTTAAGACGACTTTGTTGACTTCAAAGTGGGAGTATTCTTTCTTTTTTTTAAAAACACGCCACTTTCTTCTTCGGTCTCAGGAAAGTAAGTTAATGACACAACGCAATCTGGAGAGCACTAAAGAGGTGGTCAGAGGAACAGAAATGAAAAGGTCTCAAGCGAAAACACGGGAGGTGAGGATTTTAGGTCCTCATGAACTGAACTGATCTTGTGAAAGAAATCTACAGTCACAAATAACAGCCCGCTTCTGTGTGCTTGTTAGTCATTTCTAATTTCTGACTTTTTTTTTAACCAATGCTCACATATATACATATAGGTTGAAAATGCACCATTTTCTGAGACATCTCCAGCAAAAATGATGAAGGCACAGCATTTCAAATCAGCAGCTGGAGACACGTCTTATGGGTTTGAAATAGCATTAGAAGGCAAGTCCTGGTTTTCTCTTTCATCCTGTGGGTTCCAGTCTGGAATATGGAAGAAAGAAAGCAGAGTATAGAAAATAATTGCATTTCCAGACTTTTGCGCCTATTTAGTTTTCTATTATATACATTTAAGAATTTCATGAAAATAAATGTATCATACAAGAAGTGTGTTTTCATGGCAGCTGTTTAATGATTGTCAAACACGAATGAATGAATTCAAAGTGCACTTTTTCCAACATGCAAAAATGCAGGATATAAGTGTTTTGAGTTTCTTCTCACAATATTCCAAACACCTTAAAAAAAACCCTCCAAAAATAAAAATAAAAAAAATAAAAAATATACAGACTTTCGTGTGCGCATGAAACCATTAAACTTAATAGGACAATGCACACTGAGTCTTTGTGCCATCAGCCCATTTTGCGGTGTAGTTATTTGGCCGAAGCAGAGTATGCATTAAAGCAGTCTTAAGTCCTTGAAATATACGTACTGCTTTAAAGAAAACCAAATTCTGAACACTGTTTTACAATACCAGTCTTTTTTATAGACCCACACACAACCACACAACACACACAGCCCATTTTGTGTTATTGCTTCTCCGTCACCACAGAGGATGCATTAAATTGGACATTAGACCTTGATAAAAGCCAAAGTTTGAGCAAATATATCTGTATTAATTCATGTGAATCCGCTCTCACTTTCTTCATAGTAAGATGCAGTGATGTGAAAGTGAAAGGAAATAGGTTATAGTTTATATAAAACTAGAAACTGTAATCCATAAGCACAAAAAGTCTGTGTACGTGCAAAAGTCTGTGGGGGTTTTTTAGGGGCTCTGTATGATGTCACTTCAAGAAAATTAATGAATAAACCCCTGAGAAAATAATAATATTTACAGATGACTGTACTATATACCAAATATAAAGCTGAAAATAATGCTCTATGAACCATCTACGCATGTTAAATACAGTCTGAAAACCTACTGAGAGGTTTGTAAATTTGAGTCTTGAAAAGTATGGAATTTTGATTTGGAAACTGTGAAGGAACTCTGTATCAAATTAAAAACCTTAAATACCGCTAAATACCTAAAGACCTGTGACAATTAAATACCTCTCAATTAAATACCTTTATTAATTATTTAACATATGTGAGGTTGTGTAGCATAATATGTCATGACAGCTATTTTAGTTAAATTAGTCATTTTTCTGCATGTCTTTTTATTTTAGAGGCTAACCAAGAGGTCAGTGTCCTCTTTTCCAAGTACTCAGAGGTCTTGAGGTAACTGGATTTGCATGCTACCCCTGTGTCTCATCAGTAATAGATCAATAAGGTTTACACTCAAACATTAATTTCACATGTTATCTTCTAAGGGAAAGAGCTGCTGTGGATGCTTCACAGCTCGGAGAACTGCAGGATATACTTACTGAAGCCAGGAGCTTGGAATCTCATCTTAAAGAGAAGAAGGAACACCTGAGACGATCTTTGGCTTTGATCTCTGACAAACTACAAGGATAGGTTCAGTTCTTTTCAGTGGTGTTATTTGATTCACATAATGTATCTCATTAAAAATACAAGTAATACTTAAATAAAGCTGATGTGTGGTGACAGAAACCCCAAGTAAAAAAGAAATCTTGCGTAGAAAGAATTTTTATTCAGAAATTGCTCAGTAATTTCACAAATATTTACAAAGAATCGCCAAGTAAAACATTCAATTAAAAGTGGCATTTTTAAGTAGAAAGGCTGGAATAGTATTTTCTTGTAAAACATACTCCAATTATCTTTTTTTTTGCATTTACAACTTCAAAAAAATACCTGTAGAAGTAAGGTTTTACCTCATCTAGAGCATTTGCAGACTTTTTTAGATTCTGAATCAGGTAGTTGTTATTTGCTTGACCATCATCAGAACAGCACATGTCCATGATCAGGAAACTATTTTCTTCATAACAGTTTATCTGATGGAAGGTTGACAATGGCTTTGTGTAATATTTGATGAGGCTCAGCTGTGACCAAAGCAGAATCATTTCAAAATGAGTTATTTTAAATAAATTAACATAAAAACATTATTACGCAGTGTGGAGTTATTAGCAGTAGTTTCATTTCCTGTGTGTTTATTGATTACATGGTAAGCTGGATAGTAGGATGGTTTGGACTTATCCTCTGATGGGATTGAACACACAACTGAGGCTCCTTCAGGTATCATTTGGATTCACCTTCTTTGACGGCACCATTATTATATTGTAGAAAGCACCTTAAGAATAAAATTGAAGAAGAATAACCATTTTTAACAAATCTTTGTGTTTGTTTGACAACTTATGAAACACTTTCAGACATTTCTTCAGTCAGTGTGATTCTTTAGATTTAAGCTGCTGACAAACCTTTTCGAGTGTAAGAGTTGCCCATGTTGTATGTAGTTCCATCAGGATCCACATGGGGATGAGCTGTGGCTCCATTAACTGCAACAAATTTAGTCCAGCCCACCTAAACATCAATATTCACACATCACATCCACATTTTTATACACACAAAAACATATTATACACATTAAAAAAAAACAAAAATAATATACACCTTCTCTTTTGTCTTCTGTTCTACTATGTGCATAAAAAAAGTCGGTCTCTGTGCTGACATAGTAGTCTCCTTTATATTGGACAAAGCTCACATTTGCATTGTCACTTTGCCCTGTGGGAAGAGAGAGATGACATGCTAAATAATAATAATATGCAACAGTAATATGCATATGCTATCACTGATTATACTAAATTCAGACTCATCTGCATCTTAATGGGTTATGAAGCAGTATCTATAGCAGTTTGTATAAACCAATTAAAACTGAAATAATCATTGTGAGATACATTAAATAATAAATGAAGCAAAGACTATTGGGATATGTTTTGCAAGAAAATACTTTTTTGGTCTTTTTATTTCAAAATTTCACAGTTTAATTAAATGTGTTACCATTTAATTAATTTTAATTGTGAAATTTACTCGTCAAAGTCAAAGTTGTTTGTACACCAGTATATGCTGTACATTTATCTTTATCATTTCAAATGTGTAAATACACATTTAAATGCATGACATAAAAGTTTCAATAAAAATGACACTGAAGTATATTTTAGTTTATAAATATTTGTCAGTACATTTAGCAGTACTCCAATAAATAGGTGATAGGTGCTGTTTAGCATTAATGCACATGAAAACCATGTGTTAAAAGCAAAAAGTTAAATGCAAAGACCCTAAGGTAAATTGCAATAAAATGATTTTTGTGTATGATCATGTCAGCTCTTTTTGATTGTTATTGAATTGATAGATTTTAAAAAAAAAAGTTTTAATCCTGTACAACAGAAGAAAGTTATTGTCCCATTTTTAGATCAATCACAGATCAATAAAATGCAGTAAGCATGGGCCTGACGAGGAATATCTGGGTCAAGTTTCATCCCAAAACCATAAAGAAAATGCACCATGTAGTACTTTTTGACCATTAACATTTTCTTCTTCTTATTCGACAATTATGCTAATTTCCTCCAGTTTATGTAATGTGAACAATATGCTAATTTGTAATGAATGCAAAAATCTATGCAAGAAATCTTAATGGTCCTAAAATAGACTTTCAGTTTATGCAGAATATATTTCCCTTTTGAGCTTGGTGAAATCCTTTATTCAAAGTTGATTACAATAAAAAGCATATTCTTTCAGGGAATTTCCCTTAAAAACACATTAATTGTGAAAAACCAGACTGATCTTTGTTTCA
This sequence comes from Cyprinus carpio, assembly GCF_018340385.1. Taxonomy (NCBI): domain Eukaryota; kingdom Metazoa; phylum Chordata; class Actinopteri; order Cypriniformes; family Cyprinidae; genus Cyprinus; species Cyprinus carpio. The sequence goes on from NC_056586.1 coordinate 14,376,184, forward strand.
TAGAAAACAGTGGTTCAACATGTCACGGGGTATCCCGTTTAGAAGAGGTTTGATTGTATGAGGTTGAGTGGCTTATAATGTTCTCACCTTTAGTGTTTTATTAATTTACTGTATGATCAATCTACTGATCCAGCACCAGTTTGTTCCAAATATCAGTAATCAGTGCAGCGTCTGCTTTGGAACACTTCTTTTTTTTTTTTTTAAATGCTCTTTGGGTCAAATATGGACTAACCCAAGTTTTGGCTTAAAGATTTAATTGAAAATTTTAAACCAACAGTTGGGTTAGTCCATTTTTGACCCAAAGTTGGGTTGAAACCCAGCATTTTTTAGTGTGAAGCTGTATGGTGATTACGTTATATCAGCTACTGATTCTGTGATATTGTCTAAACAGAACATTGTAGCATGGAGGTTACTGAAAGCTTATCCATCCCAATATGAGCTGCTAACATTCACTTCCAAACTACACTCAGTCCAGCAGTATACCATTGAGTGCAGAGCATTCCAAAAGTGCATTTGACCTCTTTACCGCAACTCTGCAACTACTGCAGAAAAACAGTACATTATTGAATAAATGGAATAGTATGAAACTATAAAAAATTTATTGACCTTCTGAACTAAAGCAGCATGTATTTAATTATCCGCATGGGAATTTCCAGTGAAGTTATCCAAAATATTAATCATTTCCCCATGAGGCATTTGGTGCTATAACTTAATACACAAGCTCTTAAAGTTTATTATAGTGCAGCAGCTGGCATAAATATCTCCCCTGAGGACATATCCATGGCTATTAAAGACAGTAAAGCATGTGACTGTTGACTGACTCTTTTACATAAACCATGTAAGCAGCACATTAAGATCAGACTTAGAACTGGAGAGCTTAACTTGGTTATCTCTTAAATGACCTCAAAATGACAACCTCAAGTCACCTCACCACAAAAAAGATTCATCATTTAAAAAAAAAAAAAAAAAAACAAGTTTTCAATTTTATAAATGCATCTTTACAGGTTATATAGATTTATGGTTGTATTATGTGCTTCACCTACAAACCAGATTACATTTTCTTGCAATATTGTTTGAGCAATCTCGGACTCCATCTAGTGTTAATAAAAACAAAACTGTTGCTTAATCTGAATACTGTGATCCTAATTCAAACTTTATAACCTTAGAACACATTTTTAGTTTATAGAACATAATTTAGTTTTTCTTTAAAGTAGCAATCACTGTGGCTACTTACTAAGGACCACTGAGACCCTTGAGCAAGGCACTGAACCCCCAGTTGCTCCCCGGGCGCTGGATCTATAGCTGCCCACTGCTCCGGGTGTGTGTTCACGGTGTGTTCACTTCTCACTGCTGAGCAAATATCACAACTTTTTTTTTCTTTTCTTTTTTAAATTCGATATGGGTCACCATACTTGACAACAATTTTGCTGTCTCCTCTTTCCCAACCTAATCTTTGAACTTTGCCCGTTGTACAGTGGAAATTCCTGTTCACTCCGAAGAAACCATATAATCCAAAAAACTTCCTTTATTCTTAAGTGCACAATTTTAGTGCACAATCTAGTCATACTGTACTGTTTTATTACACAAATCTCCATAGCACTTTAAACAGACAGACTCGCTGTGATTTTCAGACGTGTCTCCGTCCAAAATGTATTCCCATCAAAGTCAATCAGGAAAAACATCTCTAGATACCCTTAGATCTAAAATACACATTTTGTCATTTAGATACTATTTACATAATTACCCACACAAGCTCAGTTTTACCTGTTTAAATTACATCTAAGCAATTTAAAACGAAAGATGTAAAGAAATTGCTTTTAGTGCAAAGCACATCCAATTACAAATTTCCTTTCATGAACGATTACTTACTTGAGCAGAAATACAGCCATGCAAAGTGTGAAGCAGAAATACTGTCAATGTGACAATTCTCCAGATGATGTGGTCATTAATGGAGGCCTTCAAATACCTGTGTAAAGTTAATTCTGCATATGCTGTGATGACACAACCAACTTAAGTCAAGATATTATGTTGTAACACATCAGATACTGGCTGACAAGAAGACATTATGCAATAAATATGACCAAAACATTTATTACCTGATCATTTTCCTGTAAAAATGTTATATTGTTAGTGTAATGATTTTTCAAGTTCAAATACAGTGACCAGATTCTTGAAGCCACAATAATTTGTTGCATTTGCTGCATCAGAAACACTGATTTGCCAGACAATGGTGAGTAGACCATTTCCATTTTCAGAGATTTCCATCTTAAGCAAAAGCTGAGCATGTTCTGAAAAAACTGACAACATTAACAATTAAAAACACCTGCAAATCAACACAATGTTGCCAAAAATAATATATTTATAGAATTTACACATAATGTCACAATTGTATAGAATTAACTGGAACTCCGACGCCGAAAGCGGATCCCACAGCACCCTCATCTCATTCCAGTCATTTACTCCACAAGAGGGCCACAGCTTTGCAAATCCCCACGTCATGGTAGTTGAAGTAGCACAGGCCGGCGAAGGTGACGGTCGACAGAAGGAAGAGGCCAGCATTAGCCATCTTGATTTTAAAGTCTCCGTGAACATAATCTGTCACAACCTGCCCAAGACCCCTGAAAAATAACACACAATAAAATGCAATGCCCTTTTCAAATAATGACTGTTATGAATATTGATGTTACAGGAATAGTTCAACCCAAAGGGAAAATTTGTTTAAAGTTTACTCACTCTTGTGCCATCCAAGTTGTAGATGAGCTTGTGTCTTCGAAGCAATAGTTTTTGAGAAATGTAGCATTACATCACTTGTTCATCGATGGATCCTCCTCAGGAGTGAATGGGTGCCGTCCGAGTCCAAACAGCTGATTAAAACATCACAATAATCCACGACTCCAGTCCATTAATGAATGTCTTGTGAAGTTAAAAGTTTATTGTTTGCTATAAATTCATCAATAAGAAATGTTTAACTGTTGCTTCTGGCCAAAATACAAGCCTTCTATTCATAATATTGTTTCCTCTAGTGAAAAATCAGTCTCGCCTGAATCAGGATAGAACTATGCACAGATCAAGAACTGTTTACAAGTGAAAACAGTTCTAAGCAAATATATCATTGGTTTTTGATGTGAGAGGACAACAGGGGTTGGACTTTTTTCACTGGAGGAAGCTTTATTATGGATTATGGACTCGTATTGCGGCCAGAGGCGACAGTTTAAAGTTAAAATGTTTTAACGATGGATTGTTAAATACAAACAAGAAGTTTTTTTACTTCTCGAGATGTTAATTGATAGACTGGAGTCATGTGGATTATTGTGATATTTTTAATAAGCTGTTTGAACTCTCATTCTGACGGCACCCATTCACTGCAGAGGATCCACTGGTGAGCAAGTGATGTAATGCTAAAATTCTCCAAATATGTTCTGATGAACAAACAAATTAATCTACGTCTGATGGCCTGAGGGTGAGTATTTTCAGCAAATTTTCATTTTTGGGTGAATTAATTCTTCATTGATTAATAAACACTTTTTTTTACATATAGTTAACAGAAGAGAGCGGTTTTATATATATATATAAAACATATACAGCTCAACATATTCCAGAGAAAAAGCAAGAGAAAAAAAAAATGAACAGCAAAGGAAAATTTCATTTTGAATATGTCAAGCATTAATTCTAAAACACTGTCTTACCAGTGACCATGTAGAGTAAGAGCTGCTGCTAAAGAGTAGTCAACAGCAGGGACAGGGTAAAAGTACGCAACAGGTGCCAAGCCCAGAAGAACTATGCTCAGGATCCTCTCTCCTGTCCAGTGCAGCGAAGCAGCTTTGGACCCGGAGCCTGCTATTAAAAAAAAAAAAAATACAAAAAAAATAAAATAACCGGTAACATCAACAAATGTTCTTCACAAAAGAGCATCTGCATCAACATGCCAATGTCAAAAATCATTTACTTGACTAATAAAACAATCATGAATAGTTTTGTACTTCTGAATGTTAAGACGCTTAAATTTAGACCCAATGAAAGGCTGACAGTACGGTCAACTATATTTGTTACATAAAAAGCACACAATGTAAATCACTAACCATAACTGGATGGAGTAGCATGTATCTTTGCTGATATCAAGTATGGACAGTCACGATCCTTCTTCTGTACAGCTAAAGGTCTGATGAGGGAGCAAGAGCGAAACAACAGAGCTGTGGAAAGTGACAAGAACACACAATACAAGAAATAAAAGTATTCAGAATTACAATTTCAAATATATGTACTAAACTGATGTTGATCTGTAACGAATGAGGTCAGTGATGATGTTCATGCAATACTTAAAAATGACCAATTTGAAAACCACCTCACATAATAACTATAAACACAGACGTTTTTATACGCTAATAAAAAGCATCTCATCTTATAGTCTCAGATTTACTGTGTACATTATTGCGTTTGCCAACAATTTGACATAAATATAAATAACTGGTTAATTTAGAGAAAGAGAAAAGAGACGTTACGTTAGCATGCTAGTTATCTGCACGAGTAAGTTAAGCGTGCTGCGATTGACATTAAACGTCATTGGAGAATTATTATAAAAAAAAACTTTTTACATATGAGCTAAACAACTGTGATACAGAATGAGGAGCCGAGAACAAAAGCATGAAAAACACTCAAACTTACGACTGACACCTCTGCAGCAAACAGAACGTATCCTGACAAGAGCCGCCATGATTCTCACCACCAACCCAAGGTGACTGGAATCACCCGGATGTACTAATGCTGCCCGTGACCGGTGTGATGAAATGAACCTTTTCATGTAAAATATACTAATACAAATCGATTAAAATATTTACATATACTAGAATAGTTAAATAATTGAAATATAGTACATCTCAACAAGTTAGTGTTTTAAGCATCTTTACATTTATTCCAAAACAATAACTCAAGGCAGTACCAATTTAAACAATACAGGTCCTTCTCAAAAAATGAGCATATTGTGAAAAAGTTCATTATTTTCCATAATGTAATGATAAAAATTAAACTTTCATATATTTTAGATTCATTGCACACCAACTGAAATATTTCAGGTCTTTTATTGTTTTAATACTGATGATTTTGGCATACAGCTCATGAAAACCCAAAATTCCTATCTCAAAAAATTAGCATATCATGAAAAGGTTCTCTAAACATGCTATTAACCTAATCATCTGAATCAACTAATTAACTCTAAAAGATTCCTGAGGCTTTTTAAAAACTCCCAGCCTGGTTCATTACTCAAAACCGCAATCATGGGTAAGACTGCCGACCTGACTGCTGTCCAGAAGGCCATCATTGACACCCTCAAGCGAGAGGGTAAGACACAGAAAGAAATTTCTGAACGAATAGGCTGTTCCCAGAGTGCTGTATCAAGGCACCTCAGTGGGAAGTCTGTGGGAAGGAAAAAGTGTGGCAAAAAACTCTGCACAACGAGAAGAGGTGACCTGACCCTGAGGAAGATTGTGGAGAAGGACCGATTCCAGACCTTGGGGGACCTGCGGAAGCAGTGGACTGAGTCTGGAGTAGAAACATCCAGAGCCACCGTGCACAGGCGTGTGCAGGAAATGGGCTACAGGTGCCGCATTCCCCAGGTCAAGCCACTTTTGAACCAGAAACAGCGGCAGAAGCGCCTGTTACTCATTGGTCCAAAGTACTTTTTTCGGATGAAAGCAAATTTTGCATGTCATTCAGAAATCAAGGTGCCAGAGTCTGGAGGAAGACTGGGGAGAAGGAAATGCCAAAATGCCTGAAGTCCAGTGTCAAGTACCCACAGTCAGTGATGGTCTGGGGTGCCATGTCAGCTGCTGGTGTTGGTCCACTGTGTTTTATCAAGGGCAGGGTCAATGCAGCTAGATATCAGGAGATTTTGGTTGCCTCCATGCCACGCCGCATTGAAGCAGTCATTTCTGCAAAAGGATTCCCGACCAAGTATTGAGTGCATAACTGAACATAATTATTTGAAGGTTGACTTTTTTTGTATTAAAAACACTTTTCTTTTATTGGTCAGATGAAATATGCTAATTTTTTGAGATAGGAATTTTGGGTTTTCATGAGCTGTATGCCAAAATCATCAGTATTAAAACAATAAAAGACCTGAAATATTTCAGTTGGTGTGCAATGAATCTAAAATATATGATTCATATATATTTATATAATATATGATAAGTTATATAATATATGATAAGTTTAATTTTTATCATTACATTATGGAAAATAATGAACTTTTATCCAATATGCTAATTTTTTGAGAAGGACCTGTATTAATTTATGAACTGATGTATAGATGTTCTTTTAATTTATTCAACTTATTTTCGAAACATCAGTCATTAAAGCTCAGTAAACACTGGTCACAGACACGGAGATGTCCCTTTAATTTCACCAAGCTTAAGCTGAAATTGAAGAAAAAAAAAAAAAAAAAAAACATTGAAAGGCCATTTTAAGTTTTATTTTGATGTGGTGATATCTAAGTGGGTGAGACTTCCCATTAAACATCAAAGCCATCGTTTTGTTTATTCAGACTGAATATATATAAACAGAGGATGTAGCCTATTGCTTTAGATTTGTTAGCCTATTCATAATTTCTTTTTTTTATATTGATGTTTTACAAATTGTTTCACATATAATAAAACGACAAAATATTTTTAGCAAATGCCAAATTTTATTAATCTATGTAACATTTTATGTATTTTTTAATATAATTTACTGAACTTGTAAATGTAGAACAAAAGGTATGTAAATACAATTTCATTTCATTTGAAGAAAATAGATATTATTAATACTGTTAATAATAAAATAATATGTGTAAATACAGTACCAGAATATTCAATAATGTGATACAATTTCAGTAATCTAAAATAATTAAATTAAATTTAAAAGCATAATTACGTGACAGTAAGCAATTCAGGATCATTAATAATAATACATTGTAATGAGTGTATTGTATTGTACTGAGCATCATGATTTTTGCAAAAGTGCTTAGAAGATCATTAACATCTTATATTTAGATACTATTTTATAAAATATCAAACACTTTCAAAATGCCAACCACATCCCTCAAGAGGGTCTTAAAGATTGTTTTTTTTTTTTTTTTTTTTTTTTTTTTATAGTTGGTATTTGACAAATAGCATCATGGCAGTGGAAATAAAGTCTGGCAAAGGTGATGGGTGGCAGAGTGCCGTGATATCCACCGTTTCAAGTGATATTTTGAAGTCTCTGAGAGTGTAGTCAGTCAAAACCTGGAAGAAAGAGCACAAGAGGGTTACATTTGACAACTAAAGGGTTTTTAAAAATATCTTTAGTGTATTATTAAACACACCATCATGATTTGTTTCCTACTTTGCATTGTTATTTATTTTATCTGCAGCTCTCAGAGCAGATTTCATGGCGGTCTCAATCCAGGCATGAGGTCTGGCCGTGTGCTCTCCTGCAAAGTAAATCCTCCCCTCATTCTGGACTATAGACTTACTATAGTCTCTCATCTGGAATGGAGTGAAGATGGCAAAGGCGCCGTGGCTGTAAGGATCCATTCCCCACTTTTTCACAACACCGCCGGTGTAGAGCTGCCGGATGTGTTCTCCATGGATCTTCACCAGGTCATTCAACACCAGATCCTTCAACTCATCTTCCTTAATAGTCTGTAGAAATGCAGCGTCATCAGAGGAGGTGTAAGAAGCTAACAAAGCCCCGGCTGTTATCCCGGAGTCATTATGACTGGGGTAGTGAATGAAACGTGATGGCAGATCTGTGATGCTTTTCCCACCGAAGATGCCATCATCCTCCCAGAACCTTTTGCTGAAACTCAGCACTACTTTTGTGGAGCTGGAATAGTGCAGAGACCGCAGTGCTTCCATCTTTTCAGCCGAGAGAGGAGGTTTAAAGTCAATGAGGAGCGTTGCTTTGGCTGTGGCCGTCACCAACACATAATCAGCAGTAATGCTGGTCAGGGTGCAGTGGTTACGACAGTCTTCGTACAAAACTGTCACGTTGTCCTGCATTTGACTGATGGCCTGGACTTTTGAGTTCTTAAGAATTGTGGCATTCAGCACAGTGTAGAATGCTTTAGGGAATGATTCAAAGCCACCTTTAAATTCAGAATACCTGGAAAAGATTATTGATGTAGACATTTTGAATATGTTTATTTTGATATTTTAGATGATATATATTACCAGTCTGGAGTCTGAAGTAAGTTTTTTTAAAGAAATTTATACTTTCATTTAGGAAGGATGCATTCAATTGATTAAGAACAACAGAAAATAAATGCTGAAAAAAATCTGGAAAAAAATGTATCATGATTTCCACAATTTTCTTTTTTTTTATTAAGCAGCATAGCTGTTTTCAACATCGAATGCTTCTTGAGCACTAAATCAGCATATTAGAATGATTTCTGAAGGATCATGTGACACTGAAGACTGGAGTAATGATGCTGAAAATTCTGCTTTGCCATCCCAGAAATATAAAATATATCCAAATAGAAAATATTTATACTAAAAATAAATAATAACTCACAATATAATTGTTCATACTTTAATATTAAAAAATAAATCAATACATTCATATATAAAGAGACTTCCTTAAAAACAAAACCAAACTTTTGAATGATAGTGTATAGAGGACATTAGTTTGGGTTAACAGTAATATCTTACGTGTCCTTGTCAGTTATATCACACTGGATGTAGAGCATCTCAGTGAGGGCTGTGTAGTAGAAGCTGTTTTCATTCAGGATATCACCAATCATTCGCAAAGCTCCTCTGCTCAAATTTCCCACGTTCACTAAATACTCCTGTTAACAGATTGGAATTAGAGACATCCTACCATTAGTACTCGTATTTAGACTAGTCTAACCCATATATTTTTGAGCTATTGTAAATGCTAATTAAATCTGATGAGATATTACAGACATTTTACCTTTACTGAGTATGAATCATATTTGTTCAACATTTTCTCACAGCCCATTTTCTGCAGATCATCTTTTAACTGATAAAGATCCAAGAAAGAAAGGAACAATAAAATATATTAGCAAATAAATAATAAAAGCAAGATAAGGGGGAAATTAACTATTGTTTTACAATATTTAATTATTCTGACTTCACGTCACTGATTTTATCAGAAAAATGATTTATTAACCTCATTCATTCTCCCTTTAAATAAACATTTGGCTGGCCAGATACATGTGTTTTTGAATAAACAGAATGTTTTCTACTCACCTTGCCCAAAGCCATGTCAAACAGTTCTCTGGCACTTTTCCCCTTCTCCCAGTTATACACAGGGTAGTTCAGAATATCTGGGTTCTGCTTTACAGTGTAGGTTTTATAGCGAAATCCGTTTATAAAATAGTAAGTGTTGTCGTTGTACTGCATAAAGGGTCCAAACTTCAGGCCCAGCTTTGTTGCAAAAGTCCTGAGAATCTTGAAAGTGATATCATGGAAAACAAGCTGATTAACCTTCTGTCAATGTCACTTGAATAGCAGTCTTTGATTATGTCAGTTTCACATTTTGGATTTCCTGTTATCCCACTAATGTTATTCATTGTGAATAACTCTATCAAGTAAATCTCTGCATGTTTATCTAGTTGTAATATAGTTTCACACTAATTATTGTACTGTCTACCCTCAGAAAGTTACATGAGGTGAATATGAAATAGGATTTGACTCTCATGTATAGAGATTAAAAAGAGCTTACCGGTGGAAACTTGGGATCCTCATGGCACCGAGTTCTGCATACCAGCCCTCTTGGTCCCTATGTGTTAGAATTCGTCCACCTATGCGGTCACTTGCCTCAATAATCGTCACCTTTAAGAGCAGAGAAAAAAGAACAGGCAAAAGCAGCAGACAAATATTATAACAATTACATATAATTATAAAACATAAAAAATAGAAAGTAGACGTGATTCTACGGAAAAGACCTTAAATAAAATTGAATCATGCAGTGCTTCAGGGAAACTTTTTCTAGGGGTTTTCTCTGCTTCATCCACTTTATATAATCTTGATTACTGTCATTTTCTTTTCCTAAAAAGGACTGATTTCGTAATGCGCTGTATAAGTTGGGGAAAGCCAGGTCATGAGATTGGAGGCGTCATTTTGGAACTAGCAGAAAGTTACTATGTTAGGCCGCATCATGAATCTCATATGGAAGTGGTTAGAAGTATAACCAAAGCTTTGATGTGTCTGTACAGTCTGGTGTCTGAAATGGTTAAACAGGTGATTTAGATAACTAATACATAACTGGAACTAACTTCTTTCAGTCTTTTCATATGTGAAGAAAAGGGGAAAACATATTGCTGCCAATTATCTCTAACAGTCTCTTGCAATTAATAGAGACCCCATTTGCACCAGACATTGTTTCCTTTAGTTTAGATGTGTTTAGAAAGCTCTTTCTATCTGTATATCCTGTTTTCATGAGTCTGTTATAGTGTTAGTGTTAAATGTTGCTTTGTGCTATAGATAGCGTTATGAGACCTTATGTCCCGCATCCTCCAGAAACTTGGCAGCAGTGAGTCCAGCAGCACCTGCTCCGATGATTATCACATGCTGAGGGTTCTTCGTTGGAGGGAGGCCTTGTTCTGTTAGCTTCAGAAGGTAATCATAATCAGAGTCTTGTAAACATTTGAAAAGAGAATCTTCTTCCATATTTCCACCAGCATGGTAGGTGAAAACCAAGATCAGTGCCAGCACTGCAGATACTGTTGAAAAGACGTTAAAGTGTAAAATGTAAAAATAAATCAGTTATTTGAAGTTATGTTTAAAATTTATTTTTTTGTCTTTAAGCCTACACTGCAAACCCTTTAAAGGTGCTGTATGTAGGATTGAAAACGAGTGGTTGAACTAGGATTTGCAGTCCAATTTCAAAATATTAGAGAGGGTTTTTTTCACCCGGCCCCTCCTCCTCAGACTTGACTCACAGGCAGGTTGCCAGATTGACGACACCAACAAGAACGAGCACACTTGACGATTAATTAAACGAAATACGTTGTGTTTTCCACCAACTGGCAACCCGGGGTGCCGAAATACAATTGGGTAAACAGGCAGTGGGCGGGTTTCACAAAACAAAACAACTACAGACAGACATTCGGCCGGAACGCACATTTTCAAAGGAGAATAACTGACTGTAGCATTGTTTTTCAGATAAACAAGTATGTTAACTTAGCATGTTTCTTAAATATCTGCAAACATATTATGGTATTTTTATGCTTTAGTAGAGCCAAAAATTACTTACAGCAACTTTAAGCTTTCATTATTAAACAACATTTGAAATGTGAATTTTTGTAATTAAAATCGAATCGAAATCTCACTCAAAATGATCACTAAATGCTGAAAAGCCTACCATAAGCCTTTGTATGGTTTAGTTAGCTATATATATATTTCTATAAAGTCCGTAAAAATATGAAGGAATTTTCCATAGCCTATTTATTTTTCATATGTAAGTTAGGCCTATTTCCCCAATACTTTGACTTACTTATTGTAAGCTATTTGAGTCGTGTTTTAGAGTTAAAGAAATGTAGGCTATGTAGCTAATGTCCTGAATGACAGAAACTTACCCATTTTTATCTTTATCTTTTAAAAATACGGCACAATTCATGTGTTAATATGAAGGATTTTTTGATCTTGAACTTGATTTTAACAGGTGTTTTACCCGTATTTTAATACGCATTGTGTAGCGTTTTGGGGTTGAATGAATTTAATCTTTAAACAATGAAGGGAAACTGAAAATAAATGTAGCTAAACCTTCCATAAATTTAGCTAACAGACTACGGGTAATTTTCTGCCAGGACATTATCCGTTTTTTGTAAGAATTTGGTGAGGTTTTTCCACGAGGGTAGGCTGTGTATTTTGACGGGAAAATTATTTTCTCGAAAGTTTTGCGTAAATTCCACTTTTTCTTCAACGTTTGCTGCTACCTTTTTATAAGGTGTCAACATGGAGCATAATTTCTTATTGAACAGCTGCAGAATGCTTCAAAAGTGCTGCCTAAGCTAATTCAAGTGTTAAAAATATCCAGTAGACTAGTTCTGTTTTCCAGCAAAACGATCCTTTTTTCCTTCGACTCAATACAGGAAGATTTTCCCTCACATGAAAGTGGTTTCGGTTTAGGCTACTTTCTTTTTATGAATGAAAAACACGTGACCTATTTCACCTCTTTTGGAGTCCCTAAAAATTAAACTTGTATGCCTCCCCAGCTGATTCAGACAAAGCATTTTAATAAATCAAAAGGACATGTCCCTCTAATACTCACAGTATTTGCACAGGCTAAAGTTTTTCAACATTTTGATCTGAGCGAGCCAGAAGCCGGAGCGCTTAACGCACCTTCTCTTGCGTAAAGTGGAAAGCGAAACCTATGGAAGAACACAATCAATGTGCAAAATTATGGAGAAATTTGGGCAGCATAATAAAACTGTTTTATCACTATAATAACATTATAAATCACAGACTAATTCAAGCTATAAAAATTTAAAATGATACTCGTGCACTGGAATAACTGACTAATACTCACCTTCATAATGAAAAATGGTTTTAAAGTGGTCCAGAGCTTTATTTAACTGCTAGGCTATATATCTAAGAGTGCAATTGCTACAGTTTAATTGACTGAAGAGACGAAGAAGATGGATAAAGTGTCTGGACAGGCTATTCCAGCAATAAATGTCTCTGGCTATAATCATGTGTGGGCTCCTCTATTCAGCAAGAAATATTTTCCCACATAGACTCAAGATTCAACCACACTGAACAAATTAGATTAGTGAGCTTTAGTATTTATCAACATACCTAATTTCCCCAGAATCAATCATTTCTAACCACTCGTTTATTAGTTTGTAATTATGTCAAGTTGGCAAGCAAATTTAGGTAGGATAAATATTTGTACATTTCCATCAGATTTACTTGTTTCTGCCATTTTAAGAAATTTTAAAGTCTCATCTGTATAGGTAAATAAATCATACATCACTTACCAGGTATCTTGTTACTCACTCCGGTCTGCTGGTAGCCTGTTTTATAGCACACCATGCAGAAACCGAAAGAAGATGATGGTGATGCTTTTAACCACAAAGTTTCCGATGCTGTCCTGTCACTCATGATGCAGGTTAAGAAAAAAACCGACATCTTTATCTTCATAGGCCTATTTAATGGAAAGACAGGAGGATATGGACTTTTTTACTCCTGATCACAGCACATTTATTCCTTTTAACCTCAAAGTTCGGTTTCTTGAGTAAGATCAAAACGTTGGCCACAATTCTCCTCTTCCCTCTTATCACAGGGCTTTAGGACAGCTGGAACCTATATGAACATGTCAAGACAAGTCTGCATCAGCGAGACCGGCATGCCGTTTAAACGTTTGGGATCAATAGGGTTTTATTATTTATTTACTTATTTGAAAGAAATTAAGGCTACTTTCAGCAATGTTTAATTGATAAAAAGTGATATTAAAGACTTAATGAAATATAAACAACATAAATTATTTCTATTTTGAATAATGCTGTTCTTTTTTTTTTTTTTTATTCATCAGTGAATCCTTGAAAAAAAAAAATTAAACAGCACAATTAATGGCTGATGTAGATTCAGCTTTGCCACAACATGAATTGGACTTTGGCTGCTTCTCAATTCCAAGAATGAAAATTGCGGATTTGCGTAGAGACCAGTCTGGCCAGGTTAACTTGAAAGAACGAACCCCGGAGGACGCGAGGGCATATTTTATGTTTTATTTTTATTTATTTATTTATTTATTTATTTTGCTTCCTGACAATTATATGTGTCAATTTTTTTTTTTATATAGCCTACTGTAAGTGAAGTTGCAAATTCACTCTGCCAGAAGGTGGCGCTTGTGGAACAGCAGAATTATAGACGCTACATAAAGTAAACAATACAAAAAGAACATGCCATCAGAACTTTCCTGGCCAAAATGTGAGTTTACAGATATGGTTTAAACACCATAAATTACACAAAATATTCATTATTCATCATCAGTAGATCAGAAGTTGCCATAAATGTGAGCTATTTGGTGATTGCTAACTGCGTTTTTATTTTGAAACATGCCATGCTCGCGTTTGATTAAATCATAGCCGTTTAAAGTTTAATTGTCACATTTAAGCAGTACGATTCCTGTTTTTCCGTCCCCGGATTTAAAACAGACTTTGAAGCATCACTTCTGTTGTAACACAGCTGACTGAATCTAAAACCTTCAGCTGACACACATATTATATCCACGCATTGGTAAATTACTGAACTTGCACTGTATGACGTTACAGAAATTTGTCTGGTCCAGGGGTGCGTTTCCCAAAAGCATCATTCGCCAACTATGGTCACAAGTTCCGTCGTTACCAGCATAGTTCAACGATTCGGTGTTTCCCGTAACCACAGTTCAAACGAACATTCGCAAACTTACTTGGTAGGAGCAACTCTCCACCTGTGGTTAGAAGCATAGTTTCTTGTTAGTAAGACATATGGACTTAAATAAATTATGCTTTTGGGCACAATAAGCAAGCTAACATGCAGTACAATCTATATATTCCATTCTATTTAAATATAGCTAAATTTAATCGATAAATTTAATCGATAAATTTTATCGCGTCCTCAATAAGCGCCATTTTTGAAGAGTAGCAGGTGCATAAATGACTAAGGGAACCCCGGAGTATGACGTAAGAGGAAACCCGCGAATATGGATATTTTTCTTACAAAAAAACATTGATTTGCTACAGGAGGTCTTTGTTTTTGTTTGTTTTTTTTATTCTTTTTGACTTTGAGAGTCCTTAAATTTCCCTTATAAACTGAACTGATAAGGTTCTTTTCGCTGTTAACCGAGGAAGCCTGAATTAGTTACTTACAATGTTTTATTAAATTAAATTTACGGCCTATGACATATGACACAAATAGCTGATAATAATCTGATAATTAAGTAAAAAAAAGACTTATGCCCAGTTTATAGATTACAATAACATTAGGCTACTTAGCATTACCTTGGAGAGTGTTAAAAACATTAAAAACATAAAAACATGGACGTAGTGTCCGTGACGTCACCCGTAGATTCCTGAAGAGCGTTTTTGAAGCGCAAAGTGGGCAGAGGCGGCCATCGCCATCTTGGCAGCACGTCACTGCGCGTCACTCCCGGATAATCGAAAATGGGCAAAAAGGCGGGAGCTGGTTGCTGAAGCCACGCCCACCTAGCGCGATGGCAGTGTCAGCACCAGCAATCCACCTGTCACTCACGTGGCCACGCCCTTAATTATGCAGAACTTTAAGGCTTAATATAATTTAAATGGATGAGTTATAAAAAAAAAATCACCCCCCTCACAGTTGTCACGAAGGGCAAAATTACCTATATAGACCAAAATAATTTTTTGAACCAGGCTGTAAACATTTTTTTTCTGCTGTAAAGTTGGGCAATTTAACATGGAGAGTCTATGGGACTGACTCCCATAAAGAAGATCTGTAAAGTTGCAAAGACTAAAGTCGCGGCTCACTCAGCCCGCCGGCCGTTCCTTACTCTAGGCCACCGCGTGTGAAACTGTTTCATTGTGAAAGCGAAGCTACTTTGTTTGGCCTTCCAAAAGAGGACACAACTAGAAATCAGTGGTTAAGTTGTATTTACAACACTGTTCCAGAACAGTTCTACCCAAATATTCAGATGTGTGCACCACATTTTGCGGAGGATGAGGACTGTTTCCTGTGAGAATAGCTTACAATGCCCGTCTCTGTTTCAATAAAGTGGGGCAGTTCAAACATTGCAAGGACAGTCTGGCGCTTCTGACTTACAGCCTGTAAGTATGTTTTTTATATTTAAAGAATTTGACGCTGATGATTCAAACACGAGTTTTGAGCAGTGTTAGAGTAGCGCTTGTTGTTTGTCGTTTCTCCAGACATGGTTTTATGTTTAATGTTCACAACATAATGTTCGTTTTAGCAACGTCATATGATCCCTTTAATTTTAGTTTCATTTTTGGCTATGGATATTTTTTTCCTTTAAAATGGTGTGCTGTCACCTTTTCTGCATAACATCCAAATCAGTCAAATCACGTAACGTGACTGTCGTATACAGTCTCCTGGAAGATTTCAGATTTCGGTACAACATCGGCTGTGCCCAATGCTAAAAAAAAAGTTAAAAACACAATGAGCTGCGGCAGAGACACAGTTGCCCAGGCACAGGGCCGACCCAAGCCTTTATGGGGCCCTAAGCAGAATTTTATTTGGGGGCCCCTCAGTGCTACCAATACTTCTGATTATTGTCAGTGCTTGATTATTCACACCCATTATAGCTGTATTGCTTACATATACCAATGTCTGCCTGGCATGTTTTTACCCTTCTACGATTTTTAATTGCAACAGTAGCAAACCCACAAGAGTAGTCAGGTGTTAATTAGTCTTGCGTAGCCAGACCTACAGACTGATGGCTAAAGGTCTGGAATTAATGGCAGCTTTCATTGGCCAAGACCCGCCCATGAGGCCGTTTCACCGACATGTCAAACAACTAATCACAGTTAATTTCATTCAGCGTCATGTTTCGGGGCGTGGAAATGTCGCCTTAATAACAGACCGGTTTGTAAAACTCTCTCTTCTATGCCGGAAACTTTAGATATTTCACATAATTTGAAAACTCCAGTAGTTGATCCTGATAAGCGCTTGTCCTCACAGTTGTAAACACTACGTGAGGGGGTTTGGCGTCTCTGCATCTTTGTTTCCAGACAGAACATTTAAGAACGCAACACACACGTCTCCCGGAAATGCTAGCTAGTCTATTAGATCTGCATTCCAATGCAGCACCCTTCTGTATAAACCTGCTGCTGTCTGTGTTATTAATGTTAATCAGACAACATAAGAAAACAAGAGAATCATTCACTTATCTTCACTGAATAACTTTTGCTTTGAATACATTTATATATAGGCTAATTCATATGGTGAAGACTTTTAGTTTTACATTTGATTACTTTATTACTTTTCTGTATAGGCTTTATTGGCTAAACTGTTTGTGTTATTTATATTTTTTTCTATTGTATTTGTTTTATTGTTTGTCATTTTCTTATTTTTTATTGTATTACTAACTAATTCTATTTGTTGTTTGTTGAGTGAACTGCTCTGAAAGAACAGGTTAAGGGGTTAGGGGTCATTTTGGTTTTTTTATGAATGCAAAGACAGGCATCCCATGATAAACATTATACTATACTGCAAGATGTATTTTTCAGAGTGTTTGCTCATCTGCAATAGGATGTTTCCTATTAGATGTCAAATAGACATTTAGAAGATGTCTTAAAGATGTTTACGATTTAAAATGTATGTAAAACTGACATCTTATAAGAGTCTTATAGGAGCGGACCTGACTCACATTTCACTGCTGGTTATATATGCTCTAAATAATTGTGTATGTGACGAATAAAAATCTTGAATCTTGAATCTTATAGACGTCTATCTGATGTCTGTACACAGAAGATGCTTTCCAGATGAAGCTATCTTTAACAGACATCTTGCAACTGTACGTGTGCTCTCTGGGAAACTACCTCATAGGGGAAAGCATGGCAAGGCAAGGAATTTGAGGCAGGCCAAGACATGGCAGGGCAAGGCAGCCACACGGCCCAACAACCACTCAAAGCCGCACACTCACAAAGAGAGGTCAAATCCATGGAGGACTCACATGGGTTAAAATTACAATAGTGATGATCAGCAGAAGTAACCATAACCGCTCACTTCTTGTTATATAATTATCAGATGGTAAATCAAAAAAAGTATACTGACATTATTTATCCTTTTAGTTGAGGCTATATCTGAAAACTTTAGTGTTAAATAAAATTTGATATTTGGATAAAGTGTGTTGGGGGTGTTTGTGTGACACGCATCTCAACCACTGATCTAGCCTATAGGCTAAATGTATATATAATTCTCCAATAGATCAGTGACCTCAACATGTTTCATAGAACACCATCTAGGCACGAGAGCTATAGACCGCGTGGTCTTTTCCTGCATTCATTGTCTTTTGATTTCCAGTTTGTATTTCCACAGCTTGAAAGTATACCTTACGGATTTATGAATGAATTCTGCACATTAACTTAAAATCTTCCCTGTCTGTAACAGACATTTGTTATGACATCCTCTTCAAACATTGCAATACTCATGATAACTTTTGTTAACTCAACAATACGTAAATCCACTTCACCCGCTAATTTGACAGCAATGCCAAAGAAATGTACAGCGCTACTGCAAAAACTTTGCAAGGACAGTCTGGTGCTTCTGACTCACAGCCTGTAAGTATGTTTTTTATATTTAAAGAATTTGTCAATGATGATTCAAATGCGAGTTTTGAGCAGTGTAGAGTAGCGCTTGTTGTTTGTCGTTTCTCCAGACATGGTTTTATGTTTACGCAGCGCGATACGCAACACAACACGTAAAAAGACAGTATAAATCATTATAATCAGTTATTATGTCCCCACTGGATGCAAAAATGCCTGGTTTATAATGGGTTCTCGTGTAGTCTGTGTTATTAGTGTTAATCAAACAACAAAAGAAAACAAGAGAATCATTCACATATCTTCACTGAATAACTTTTGCTTTGTTATGAATACATTTATATATAGGCTAATTCATACGTTGAAGACTTTTAGTTTTACATTTGATCACTTTATTACTTTTCTGTATAGGCTTTATTGGCTAAATTGTTTATGTTATTTATATTTTTTCTATTGTATTTGTTTTATTGTTTGTAATTGTAATTCTTATTTTTTTATTGTATTACTAACTAATTCCATTTGCTGTTTGTTGAGTTAACTGCTCTGAAAGAACAGGTTAAGGGGTTGGGGGTCATTTTGGGTTTTTTATGAATGCAAAGACAGGCTTCCCATGATAAACACATATTATATACTATATATATATATATATCTATATATATATATATATATATATATATATATATATATATATATATATAGATATATAGATATATAGATATAGATATATAGATAGATATAGATAGATATTTCCAGCACAAAAAGGTGTTGTTAATTTTAATTAACTAAGAGAAAACAAAACAATTAGACAAACCCTGATAGCACACGTACTTCAAGGAGACGTCTATTTGATGTCTGCATTTACATCTGCAAGATATATTTTTCAGAGTGTTTGCTCATCTGCAATAGGATGTTTCCTATTAGATGTCAAATAGACATTTAGAAGATGTCTTAAAGATGTTTATGATTTAGAATGTATGTAAAACTGACGTCTTATAGACGTCTATCTGATGTCTGTACACAGCAGATGCTTTCCAGATGAAGCTATCTTTAACAGACATCTTGAAATTGAAATGTGCAGAGCTACTGCAAAAACAGACGTTCAAAGACAACATTGTAAAGATGGCTGCACGCTTGTTTTTCTGTCGCATTTGTTAGCTGCATACGTCTTTGAAGATGACTCATTCTAGAAAAACAACTAAATCCATTATAAAATCCCAGTAATTTCTTTCTTACTTTGAAATGTGTTTTCTTCACGTGTGTGTTGTTTACAGTTACAAGTTTTCGTCAGCAAGACTGAGACTTGTGTCTCTGTATATGTGTTTATCTGTCTCCTCCATGGAATCCTAAACCACCTGTAGTTGGCCATTGTCTAGAAACGACTTTGGCTGTGTCAGGTGCATAATCTCTGCTTGCTGTCAGTCATCATTACATTATTTCATTGAGCACTCAATAAACACTGCCCCTGAAAGTGCATTTGTGGTCAATATACATTTTTCTCATGAAAGAATGATTGTCTAGCAGACACTTACCCAGGCTAAAAGCACAAGTGTGACAACCACATATCCTGCAGCAGACATAACCACATCTGCACCATACTTGCATATAAACATTCATTTATGTCTGTCTTTAACTTGAACAAATGCTAAGTATTTTTATAAGCTCTTGATTTCATATGCTGATAATGCAGGTATTTATTGGTTGTCCGTAAATATGTTTTTATCGGATGATATATAGTTCACCTTGCCTGTAGAAACGTTTACAGCTTATCTTTTTGATTTTGATTCTGATTTTTGCAAGTACTTCATCAAAAATCTTTTTCATCATAATTATTTAAATCAATTCCATTATTATTCATATTGTCTTGTTGTCTGCTGTTTCTTGCATCACTGTTAAAAAATAAGTTCATTAAAATAATAGATGCTTTTTGCAGTTGCAGCCACACAAGAAACAGCCTGAGAACCACTGCACATTCAAACAGAGACAAGACAATACACCACATGAGCGTCATCAGGATCCTGTCACCAGACCAACCAAAGTCCCACAGAACTGGGACTTTTCTTCTTCATTTAATGTTTTTAAAACTGCAAATTAATTTCTCCTATAGTTCAAGATTTTTTTGAAAGTGAAGTAACGTGTGGCCAAGTATGGAATTTGTGTTCTGCATTTAACCCATCCAAGTGAACACACACATGGAGCAGTGGGCAGACATATTGCTGCTGCGCCCGGGGAGCATTTGGGGTTCAGTGCCTTGCTCAAGGGTCTCACCAACGTCGTGGTATTGAAGGTGGAAGATAGTGCTGGTCATTCTCTCCCCCCACCAACAATTCCTGTTGGACATGAGACTCAAACCTGCAACCTTCAGGTTACAAGTCCGACTCTCTAACCATTAGGCCACGACTGCCTACTGTATGTATGTATTTGTATGTCTTGTCAAGATTTTCACTTCCTTGTTTAGACTGAATATACATGCAGTCTCATCATCATGTTTGTGTTTCCAGATTTTAATAAATGTTTATAGTCTAATACCTTATAATTTTTTTTTACATTGTTGTATTTTAAACTAAATATATTAAAAATTATCATATAAAATCAAGAGTCATGATACTTATAATCAACTTAATAGATATTACAAATAGTATAGTTTAGTAAAATTCTTTTTATTAAATCATGCGTTTGTATTAGTTCAAAGTATAAGAAGTTAAATTGTCTCTCTCTTCATTCACAAGGAAGTAGCATGTAAAGAAAAAGTATAAGAAAACGACATTTCTTACATTGTTCGGGGAATTCCAGTGTAATTAAAATACTAATCCGTTTCAATTTCAATTTGTATCTCTCTCTCTCTAGCTCTCTCTGTCTTTCATGGCCTTCGAAAGTCGAAATTTCTGATGTATGGGGATGTGGAAGGATATATTGCATCATCATATGGTTGATGCCATTGTGACACAACTGTCCCCATGATATGTAGGATAACCAACAAATCAAATTAAACAGAGATGTTCTGCGTATGTGTGTGTGTTTATAATAGATGAAAATAAAATTATGTATTGTTTAATAAAAGACAACAAAAAAATAATCAAAACAGTCTCAAAATATGCATATTCTAATTGATTTTTTTTTTTTTTTAACTTGAAAAAGTAATTATTTTCAGGTGTGTTTCAGATGATTTTCAAATAGCACTTTTAATGTTTAGAAGGACTTGATTACAGTTTTTCCCATTTGCTAAGACACTAAATCCCATTCTCTAAACCAAATTCTGAACCAAATGTCAAATAAATCACTCTTTCTGCAAAACCTTAAATGCAGTTTACACACTGTTTGCAGATCTCATGCACTATTTTTGCAAAACTCTAAACACATTCTCACTCACTAAAATGCAGTTTGCACTGTGATAAACTTGTGATGCAAAACCCTAAACGCAAGAAAGCAAAAGTTATAATTGAACAATAATTGAAAACTGTTCACACTTGTTTCTATGAATGTACAAAATATAAGCCAGTTCAAAGTGCACAGAGGGCATGCATCCATCAATCTGAGAGGTATGGAAGAGTGTGTATACGAGGTGAAGGAAGAGGAGGACGAAGAAGAGCAAGATATGTACATGAGTGTGTGTATGTGTGCATGTGTGTATGTGTGTGTGTGTGTGTGTGTGTGTGTGTGTGTGTGTGTATATATATATATATATATATATATATATATATATATATATAAACTGTGTGTGGTCCTTTTTGAGAGTTGCATTTTTTTTGTATATTCTCTAAAACGTATGTGTGATTTCTTTTGTGTGTGTGTGTTACAAAATATTTACTAAATAGGCTACAAAAACCTTTTTTATTTATTTATTTATTTATTTTTAATTTTTTTGTAACTACATGCCCTGGACACTGTGTTCTCCGTTTTTTGATGTAGTGTCTAATGAATGATCTGTAGTGTATATATTATTGACTAATGTGTGTATGATTTGAAAGCTTTGTGTGATTTTGAGCTGAAATGGTTTTGAAGCGATTGTTTGATTTTCCCAGAAGAGTCAGTGGTTCTGTGAATCTAGTTTGAAGGTTTGGATTTGTGTTTAAGGTTTTCAAAAAAAGTGTGTTTTAGCAATTCAGAAAAACTGCAATAATTACTTTTATTATGAAATTAAAGTTTTCGCTTACTCGCTACTTTTATTTTGAAATAACTCGTGCGTAGGTTGAACAGGAAGTTAACACAATCTACTTGTTTTTGATGCCACGTTTACGTTGCTCATTACATTACAAATTTATTGAATAATAGAAAGGTCAGTTCATCATTTACTCTGTTTTTCTTAAAACAGAAAATGTTGCTTAATCTTGACCTTTTTTATGACTGTACTTTAACCAAATAAACCTTTAATTTAACTGAACGGTTGTGTTAGCTAACGTTAGTAGGAAACCGTAAGAGGAAGCCAATTAGTGAACTGTTTTATCTTTATGATACCAAACAGTCATCAACACTACATATATAACGTTACCCGTTAAAGGCTGTGTCAAGTACCTGGGGATTTTCCGTACTAAATATAGATTGACTCGCCAACAACTTAATTTTTCATTTAAAATAACAGAAACTAGAATAGTCTTCAACGAGATCTGTCCATGTTCGGCAGAGGGCTTCTGTCTAAAGGGTCGTCCCGTTGTGTTCACCCCGCTTGGTATTTATTTGGTCGTGACAAAAATGCTGATGATATGAAAAAGTGTTACTGAATTTTATTTGGATTAATAAATCCCATAAAATTAGGAAATCTGTTTTGTCTAACAGGCGTTCTGACGGTGGACTGGAAGTTTTAGATTTCGAAGAATTAGTTGAGAATTAGAATTAGTTGGTTAAAAAAATGTCTCCGTAGTAATAACTCAGTATAGTGCTATATTTCGTAGATTGGGTGGTCTTTCTTTTAAAATGCAATTTCACCCCTTTTAAATCGCCGATCTCTCTCGCTCTAATTTTCATCAACAAGATGTACTTGCTTGGAAACTGTTATGTGCACAACTTTTCTCCCAACAAAGTAATTCTTTGGAATAATTTGAACATTTTAATCCCTGGAAAATCTTTTATTTATTTATTTTTTTTTAATATTGACAAGTGGTATGACAGAGGTATTGTTTTCGTTTTGGATTCATTTAAAAATTCTGGTACTATACTGGAGTATGAAGAATTTATGACTTTGTATAATCTTCCCCTGCCAGCTAGTTCTTTCAATTCTGTTATCAAAGGTTTGTCCACAAATTAAAAGCATACACATACAAACATACATTTGCTTTAATGAGAAAAAAATAATTATGGCCAAACTTTCATTGGATCGAGTTTGTTATCTTGATATAAAAATGTAACAGTAGATATAAAAAAGGAGCGTTACATTATTCAGTATATACATGCCCTAGATGTAAATTTTTTGGATTTTTTGATATTATTTAATGGAAGAAAGCATGGTTACTGCCTGAAAAAATTTGCATTTACAATAAAATAAGAGAGGTACATTTTAAGATTCTGCATAATGTCTATCCAACCAACTCCCAAATTGCTTCTTCTTTTGATCTCTCTATCTTATGTGTATTCTGCAAAGTTGAGGAAGAAACTTTAATTAATTTATTCTATTATCGCAATCAGTTTAAAATCTGTTTGGGAGAACTTAAGTTGTTATTTATCTTTAAAATTTTCGCTGAAATAAATATTTCTATATTTTTCTGGCACTGACCATGCTGTTGATCTTGTTGTCAGTCTCTTAGTGATGCATTGTAATTTTTTTTATTCACAAAAAGATTTTACCTAGATTTGACGTCTTTCTTGCTGAGGTTTTGCTTATAGTTAAATCTCTTAAATTAAATCTCTTAAACAAAAACATGGCAAGTCTAATGTTTATTTTGGTAATCACTTATTTTTGCATATCCAGCTCATTTGCTTGGCTTTTGGATTTCCAAAAAAGCGATTCTGTTCAAAATAGAGATTTTATTTAAGTCCTCGGTTTCTCAGTCTTGTGTAGACTATATACATCTTTTCAAACATTAAACTCTGCTGTGGGTTTATTATTTTAAGGTTTGATATCATGTCAAAGGTGTCTATGGGTAAAGTACTGCTCCGAAATGTCATCAGACACACAGATGCCCATAACAAGGTATATGAACTTTTAAATTTGCATTATTTCAGAATTTGTATATCAGCTGAAATCAGTCTTTGTAATGATTCAACTTCCAACTGCAGATTCAAGAGGAATCTGAGATGTGGAAAATGAGGGACCTTGAGCGACAGACCTTGTCTGCTCATCTCCCAAAGCACAGGTACAGCCTTTGTTTATTGCTCCTGATGTCTTTTTCTCTTAAGTGACCATGTGTAATTCTCACTTAGGGGTGGCATGCACTGTGACCGTTATTTGGAAGGCTCAGAGGGGTCCATGCGAGAGCGGCTTGGAGACAGGAGAGATGAGATGTCTGAGAGAGATGAGAAGGAGGCACGATACTGGACGCAAAAACTGTACGAGTTTGAAGCCAATGATCCTGACAGGTATTGCTGGTTGGTTTTGTTCTTGTGGTGCATTAATTATTTTGTATGCTTGAGGCATTTCCTGTGATCACAAAGCATGTTCGGTCTCCTCAGGTGGGGCCACAGTGGATTTAAGGAGCTTTATCCAGAGGAATTTTATTCTGATGGGTAAGAAGAAGCAGTCCTGTCACTGTCTAATGAATATTCAGCATATTGTTGCAGGATCTTTAAAGAGCAGAGGTATTTAACATGGTCCACGGTGGCACTGCAGGGGGGGTTATTATTGTTTGATCATTACATTTACAATATTGTTGGTCTTGACCTAAGTTTTTGTGAAACAAAATACATTTAGAATAAAATAAAATTAATTTAATTCAATGTAAAATTAACATCTATACAAATATAAGACTGTATAGCTATGCAATCATGTAACTACTATTAACAGTATTTTGTGTATACATACAAAAGTGAAAGATCTCTCTTATAGAGTCTACTTTTCATTTGATCTTAAAAAATTTAAAGTGTAATCTAAATATTCTAGCAGCAGAATCTGGCTTGTTTAACCATTTATATATATATTTATTTATTCCAGAGAAAAAGACTGCAGTGATAGTAAACACAGAAGGAAAAAACACAAGAACAAACCAGACGCTGACATAGAGAAATCTTCCAAGAAGTCCTCTAAGAAGAAGAAAAAGAAAAAAGAGAAGAAGAGAAGGAAGTCAGCTGCCTCAGGCTCTGAGACCTGCAGCGGTGAGGAGGACACCGGCAGGAGGAAACAGAGGAGGAAGGGAGGTAAAAGCAAGCATAGGAAAAAGGAGCACAAAAACAAAGACAGAACCGAGGACAGCCATTCAGACACAAGGACGAGAACGCACAGGAAGAGAGACTGCCCTGAAACGGACACGCTGCCCGAACCTCAAAGGAAAAAGCGGAAAAACTGGAAAGTGGCGAATGAGGAGAGATCAGAGGAGAGCTCTGATGCTTGACCAGGCTAGACGCATTTTTAACAGTGCATATCATTCATATTCGGGAGACCCTGATCATGGGCTTTATACCTCACCAAACAGACACTTGATGGCTTTTTTCCACCATGTTTGCATCCCGGAGAATTTGTCTTATTTTTATGAGGTTGTATATTTTCTAAACATTTTTAAATATCTTTGAACATTTTCTTTTACTATTTGTCAGACTGAAAAACTTTTATTGTCGTATAAAAAACTCAGGTATTCTTCTGCCACGTGTGAAATTGAATTGATTTTTTTTTTTTTTTTAAATACTTTAACCTGCAAGCTATGACAATACAATTGTGTGTGTGTGTGTGTGTGTGTGTGTGTGTGTATATTATAACTTTTTTTTTTTTGGTGCCAAACAACATTTGTGTGTTCAGTTTGAGTAAAGTATGGCAGTTGTCCGGAAGGTGGCCCTGTAGCTCCATCTCAAAGCGAGGCTGCCTGATTTTCTTTTAATGACTTGTTTTGAACGGTTTCTTGTAAACGCTACTGTTTACTTCCGACGTTTACGGATAATGGCTACTTCCCCTTGCTAATGTGTCTGCTTTCACTGATTCATTTGCACTAAACTGCCAAAGTTCAAACATTCATGTCATGTAAATGTAATGTCATTAAAGCTGACTTTTGAAGAACTGTTTTTTTTAGTAGCTAAAGTCCCCTCAGAGGAGTTGACCTGTTTGTCAGTGTTGACTGTGATTGCTCACGTCCACGGAGTCCACGAGCGTTGTACGGACGGTAGTATCGGTGTGGGATGACCATCACTCGTGGTGCGTGAGGAACATTGTGTCTGAGTGGTAATGAACGCTGCCCTTTCCTAACAGCCTGGCACGACGACTCAAAACAACTCTGAATATCATCAAACACTTTCAAGCTGCCAAGCGTCGTAATTAAATCTCATTAAATGTGGCCAGCTTCCATCAGTTGAGCTCGAGCTGTTCGGTAAAACACGGTTATTAACACGCAGCTCAGAGGAACACGTTGTTCAGACTTTGTTTCGCTGAGGGGAATTACTGGCTGGTCTGTTAAAGTTGTAACTTTTTGGAATCTTTGGGTTCGCTCCAGTTTCATACTATGATATTGTTGTCCAATCTGGCGCCCCTTCTTTGACACTAAACCAGTGTTTCTTTCAGCATTTATCAGTAATATCAGAATGATCATCATTACACAAATAAATAAATAAAAACTACTGTAGATTAAAGCAATTTGAGAAATATATTGCTTTTCGTTCATTTTCATGTTAGTTTGGTTGAGACATTTGATAGGCCGAAAATAGGAAAGAGTGTCAAAAGTGTCATCTGTAGCTACAGCTTAATAATAATGTTTTATTTATATACCAACTTTATAAGGCTGCTTTTACAAAACCTAAAGAATCATGCACAGAGAAATCATTTATAACAAAACGTTCATTGCCGTTTTATTCAGCAAGGATGCATTAAACTGGTCCACAAAATATTAAGCAGCTGCAGCACAACTGTTGTCAACATTGATAATAGGCCTAATATATATATATATATATATATATATATATATATATATATATATATATATATATATATATATATATATTTTTTTTTTTTTTTTTTTTTTTTTTTTTTCTTGAGCACCTAATCGGCATATTAGAATGATTTCTGGATCATTGATTATGTGACACTGAAGACTGGAGTAATGGTTGCTGAAAACTGAGCTTTGCATCACAGGGAATAAATTACATTTTAAAATATATTCAAATGGGGGAAAAAAGCTATTTTAATTTGTAATAGTATTTTACAAAATTACTGTAATTTTGATCAATCAAATACATGATAGCGAAACTGAACATGTTAAGCCAATAATAAATCTTCTGTCAGCCCTATAATTTTTTTTATATTAAAGTCATAATTTATGTTTTAGAAATTCAACAAAGCAAAATCTTCCCCTGAGGAATCAGTACTTGCTGTTTGTTCAGTAGAAATCTGTACACAGTTGATAAAGAACCTCCGATTTTGCCTAGAAGGAAGAACACTGATCTCATGTTTTTATTTGATCTTTAATACATTCACATTACTGTGTGGGGTATGTTCCTTCTTCAAGTTAACCATGTCAGAACTAGCCACGCAGGTCAATCCAATAATCCTTCTTTATTGAGTTCTGCCTGCAGAGCACTTCATATTTACGTCATATTGTGACGGTGTAGTGATGCTTGTCTCTATTATAAAATAGAGGGACCAGAAATTGGGTTGAATTATTTCAGGCTATTCCTCACAATAGTAAAACACATGATTCAGAATGAGCAATAGTTTTGAGTTAAATATGATCTGTTGGTCCGGTAGTAATTATGTAAATGACGTAGGTATGGTTTACAGAGGATCAGATGTGTGTATCACTGTGTAAATTACATATAGGTAGAGATTACACTGAAGTGTGTATGTGCTTTTAGCTTTTCATTGACATCATATCTGTGAGTCACCAGTCATGAGTTTGATAAAATCTCATTCAGGTTGGTTCTTGGAGGCGGCAGATAAGTATCACTTATCAGAGCTAGAAAAAGAACATATCCTGAAGAGGGTTACAAATGAGCCAAACAGAGGAAGTATGATACATCCTCAAAGTTAGTACTGAAGTGTGGCGATTCCTTCCAGTCAGTTTCATTATGAATCCACTTTGGCTATGTCATCAGTCATTCATTCTGCTTTAATAATAGCTTCTCATGCCAATGTTAAAAGATGGCAGGCATTTATTATATTTATTCATTTTTTTATATCCAAAATAACTTAAAGGAGGTAAAACACTATTAAAGGTGTGGTCACATTTGCTATAATTCGTCAAAGTTTTGTAGGAAAAAGGACCATTGTCAACATTGTGGCAATGAAGCACCACTCACACAGAAGTCAGTTTCAAATCAAGCAGCTTTATGTTGGTCAACATAAATTTGCATGACCAGCGTGAACCTGTTGTAAAATCTGGAGAAATCCTTCGCCCTCACGTGAAAGTCCCAATTGCGTGAATTCGTGTTGTGGTACCATTTGTACCACAACCATTGTTCGACAAATTTTCATGGGCAAAATAAAGTAATTTCAATAGGAATCTATGCAATTTGTCAGAGGGCAAAAATCTTCCCACACAGGTTTCGTAACAGGTACAATTGCTTGGTTTGAAAGTGACTTCTGTGTGTGTGTAACATGCTTTATACATCACTGCACTATTGACAAAAGACAATGGACCTGTTTTGCCCACTAAATTTTGCTACTGCACCTTTAATTATTGGATTTCGCCCACAAAAATTCACAGAACAACAGTAATTGTACTTTTCTTTTTTCTTCCTCCATAGTGAAGGCCCTGATATACTTAGAGCAAAATCAAAGAGCAAACTGGTGATGTCATTTCGAACAAAATCAGACCAAAATTATGTTTGTTTGGAGTTTGTTTCAGGAGTTCGAAACAACTTGCAAAAAGCAAACTTTTCAGAAAAGTTCGCCCCAGTTGCTAAACACCTTTGAATTACCATTGGTTCCTAGTGATGACGTATTAGGTAGGTGTGGCTCTGGGGCTCCACCTTCTTTGACATGGAAATTTTCTCAGGTTCATTTCTTCTGTCCAGATCAGACATCCAAGAGTTAAAACATAAACACACTAGAGAAATGTTTAATACTGCAAAGCTGCTTGCTTTAAAGCTAGGGTGGCCATATGCACCGTTCATACGGGACACGTCCCGGCCAGGATTTTAATATTGCCTAAAACATCCAAAACAGTTGGACCAATAACATGCAGGTATTGTATATAATCGACCAATTGTGGGGCTGCGAGTGAGAAGGTGAGATCTACAGGGAATGATCAAAGCGATGAAAATATGCGCAAGTGTTTGTTATTTTGACTTTAAGCGTCACTGCGCACCGATCAAAAAAAGACACCAAATTGTGCAGCGACGCTTCAAGTCGAACAAATGAACAAACACATGAGAGCGATTCGAAAGCTCATGAATGTCACACAATGATCAACCTGCACAGTGCAAACAGCCAAAACCTGGATATTTTAGGCAACATTAAAATCCTGGCTGGGATGTGACCCGTATGAACGGCGCATATGGCCACCCTATTTAAAGTAGTCAATTGTATAAAGTGCTACAAAAATAAACATGAGGTGACTTGACTGGAGTGCTGAATTGCAAACGTATCCACATCACTATTGGATGCTTTCTTAACTGCTGTTTTCTCTCTGCTGTCATTCTTTTTAGTTGGGTGTTTATTTTGTGTATTTATTTTATTTTCCCACCAACAGGGATATTCGCTAACAGTATACCATTGCAAAGACATTTCCAGCTTTTTTACCCCTAAATGATGAATGAAAAAGAACTTTGTCATGAGTATCGGTGCGATAAATATGACCACACCTTAATACTGATTAATACTATTAATGTCAAGATAGCCTCTTTATGACCTTCTCATCTACAGTTTAGCATAGAAAACCTGGTCAGATTATATAAATACTGTCTAAAAAAAAAACACAATTATAGTACAGATTTCTCAAGGTGAAATCAAATGACGTGGTCTAAGCATGGTGGACCCCATGGCACTCTGCCCTCTGCTGAGAATCTTTCAAGGTTAATGGACAGCTCCTGCAGCCTGTGCACTGAACACTTGCTGTTTCCTGGATTGCTCTTCAAATCAGTTATGCATCAAGGGTGACCCTCTCACACACTTTGCTTCATTTAGCCTCCAAGTGAATCATGGGTCAATCTGCTGCCGTTGCTACGGCAACCTGACGTAAAGGAATTGGATTCTCTTGACACTACTGGAGGCTTCACCAACATCACTGCCTAGAATTTGCATGTTATCACGTAGGGATGTGTTCAAATTAAGCATTCTCGAATGACAATGTTTAAAAAAACTCTCAAAAAGTGGGGCATTTATCTAGCAAAACTAGAAAAAGAAAACATACTCAATTATCCTCAAGTATTCATCTTCATTAGATGTGGATAAATACATGTTGAATGCAAAACACATGAAAACTTGACCCAGACATCATCATTATGAGCTGCTTGATATAATTTCTTCAAATTTGTTTATAGTTACTAACCTGATTCTGAAGAAAATGTAAAAATTGTGCAGAACTAGGTATAATAAAGAAGAATCCAGGTAGTTTTCGCCTACTGTTTTTCGAAAACTAACAATATTGACATACTGCTCTTTTGGCGTACTTTTTTTCGCATGTTTTTCATATGGAAGAACATGATTTCAGATGCAGCATATGTGTTCTGAGCAGTTTTTAACATGTTGCTAGTGTGTTCTGGGTGGTTAAAGCATTTCTAGGTGGTTGCTAAGGAGTTCAAGGGTTTTAGCATGTTGTTAGGCAGTTTCTAGGGTATTCTGGTTGCTTAAGGCTAAGACTAATATAAATGTTTTACATTATGTAATGAAAGTCTACTGTGAAAATTGGACCAGACAGATAACCTTATTACAGTCTGGGTTTCATAACAGCACTTGCCTGACCTTTGCCTCAAACATCACACTCTGCTGTGTTATTTCATAATATAAAAAGGTGTTTGAGCAACCAGTCCCCTGTGTTCAGTTCAAAAGAATCCAGGACACATTCAAGCCCAAAAACAGCAGCACTATGCTTCTCCATCACCTCTGTTAAACACTCAAAGGCCTTACGGTGTGACGTCATTGCATGTCTTTGCCATACTCAGAAAAAGGAGGAGGAAATGGATGTATGATCCAGGGAGGAAAACAGCTTTCAGAGCTTTCAAGAAGCTTTGATTTGAGCAGTCAACCCCCTACCCTCCCTCACTTTCACATCCCTGCTATCACACCTCCGCCTGCACAGCCTTATGGGACGCCAGGTTTGACGTCAGCGAGTGTCAGCTCAGCCCATAGTCTGCCTCTGCTGCTAAATGGCTGCAGTAATTGATTCGGAAGAGCATAGCAAGCCTCCAGCTAATTGGTCTGTGGCAGCAGCTGTTCTGTTTCAGGTCTCTCCTCACGTCTTCTCCCAGTTCAAGTCAAATAAACAGAGCGACGCACTTTTATAAGCTCTGCAAATAGGAGGGGGATGTTGGACGTGCATCATCTGACAGATGATTAAAAAGTATTAAAGTGCTCTGCTCTGGAAGGTTCTGCAATGTGTTATCAGCATTTCAGTGTGGAGAAGTGCATGAATATGGTGTTGATCTTAAACTCATCAACCAAAAACAAACATTCACAGAACGTTCTGTTAACCCAAAAATTTTACATTGGGCTTAAATTAATGTGGAATTGCATGATGATTTCACAAAAACCAGACCA
Source organism: Cyprinus carpio (assembly GCF_018340385.1). Lineage (NCBI taxonomy): Eukaryota > Metazoa > Chordata > Actinopteri > Cypriniformes > Cyprinidae > Cyprinus > Cyprinus carpio. Next base: position 14,408,154 of record NC_056586.1, read on the forward strand.
TATCAAACATGTTTCTTAAATGCTGTTGAGAAACCAGAAATGGATTTAGTTTTAAAGGCAAAATTGATTTGCTTAATAATATTTGTTGATCTAAAATTCATATCGGTATGTTATTTTTGCATAAAAGTACTATTGTTTTTTGTAAAAAAATAAATAAATAAATTGTAAAGTTGCAAAATGGTTGGAATGGTTGAAATTTCTTTATTTTCAGTAAAAAAAAAAAAAAAAAAAACCTTCCTAGCTAACCAAAAAACATTCTGAGAACCATAACTATTGTTCTCAGAACATTCTTGGAACCAGAAATTGTAAGGTGGGCTAGATTTACTGTAAAACTGTGTGTCATTTATAAGTAACAGTCCATTTCATATATAGTGCATCTGAATGTCAGGATTTGGTCTACAATGAAGAAGTGTTAACAGCAACGGTTATTCAGAATAAGGACAGTACATAAATAGTTTCTTGGTGTTTCCAATGCAATAACTCCAAATGGCAATGTACCAATAAAAGTTTCATTCAGTTCAAAAACTGACCATATTACGACAAGTCAAGCAACCCTTTACCTACATCTGTCCTCCTTTTCCTGTGACCCTGAGCCACTATTCTTCCTTTGCGTTTTTTTTCTTTACCGTTGCCTACTTGCTTATTAGCCCACTAGCTATTTTTGAAAAATGACTCACCAACATCATGCTCATTGTACACAGACAATTTACAATACTCATCTGTAATACCGACCCTGACAGCCGTGTGCTGTTTGAATGGTGATCACCAACACCGCTCAGTCTAAACTGTAACATGTCACCAGCCCACATCTTCTGGCATGAGTCATAAGTTGGTGGTCTGTGGTCTAGAAGTCGAGCGAACAGTGATGTCTGTGGTTGAGGTGTGAGGCTAAATGTACTTCCACTGGATGAACATTCATCCAATAAACTGCTGACATCATATCCACCAGGATAGGTTCATCTGTTTGAAGTTAATGTGTTTATGTCAGTTTGGCAAATGCACTGTGATTTTAACAATCATATGTCTTTTTAATTTCCAAGGTCATCAGTATATATGTGGTAATTGTACATACACTAAATTAAATCTTAACTGTGAAAATTGAACTGTAAAATTGCAGAAAATTGCATGTCAGGATTCTCCCATGTACATTTCAAGCAGTACATCAGGAAACAAGAAAGCACAAGAGGATTCATTCAAAGAACAATGTTCTTTTCCAGGTAATGACTGTATTTATAAAGCAACAGTTCAAGCACAACATCTAATCAGACATGATGCATTATGCAAATTGATTATCCAAGACATTGTATACCCAGAGAGAAGTAAAAATTGAATATAACACATTGTCTTGTAGATGTAAATGTAACATCAGTAACAATTTGTTGCATAATACAGGGCCTTTGCTAAAATTCACATGGCCCATGACAATTTTTTGCACACTTAAAGGAATAGTACACCCAAAAATGAAAAAATCGCTTAAAGCTCACTCACCCTCAGGCCATTCAAGATGTAGAAGGGTTTGTTTCTTCATCAGAACAGATTTGGAGACATTTAGCAATACAACACTAGCTCACCAATGGATTCTCTGCTGTGAATGGGTGCCGTCAGAATGAGAGTCCAAACAGCTGATACAAACATCACATTTAGATGTTTTAACTTCAAACTGTTCTTTCTGGCTACAATGCAAGTCCTCTATCATTATTGCTGTCTCCAGTAAAAAAGTCATCTCACCTGAATCAGGGGTGAAATATGCACAGATCAAGCTCCGTTTACAAGTGAAAACAGTCCAAAACAATTCTAAACAAAAATGTTGGTGGATTTTGATGTGAGAGGACAATGGGGTATGGACTTTTTCACTGGAGGAAGCTTTATTATGGACATCTTAACGATGGACTTGTTTATTACAAATAATTATGGATTATTGTCTTTCTATCAGTGTTTTTATAAACTCTCATTCTGACGGCACCCATTCACTCCAGAGGATCCACTGGTGAGTAAGTGATGTAATGCTAAATTTCTCCATATATGTTCCGATGAAGAAACAACTTAATTAAATTTTCAGCAAATTTTCATTTTTGGGTGAACTATTCCTTTAATTTGACTGACACGCTGAAGACGTTTGAGGCAAAATGTGAAGTTTTTAGGCTAAAACTTTTTGCAAAAACCAAAAAATGTCACAACCCTTGCACTCCTGTAGCATAAAGTATTACGGTTTCTCCATATGTGAACCAGACACCGTCACTATGCACAGAGGCTTAAGTATGCATGTACTTCAGGATCATGTTTATCCTTGAGATGAGGGCGTAGGGGTGCAGGCTAAATCTTTTCCTTCCCAGTGATTCCTAAAAGTGTGGTGCACATGAAAGAGCTCAGCTTGATGTTATATAAACAACAAGGGCCAAGGGTGGTCTGCACACACCTGGAGGGGCCTGGACCTTTAAAGAGGGAGTACAGGAATCATGTTCTAACATTAATAAGCTCAGAGTGGAAAATATGAGGGAGGCATCTGAGGAGAGACTATACAGGCGATCTGGAGCAGGGCTGGATGAGAGAGAGCCTGATGTGAGGGAGGAATGCTTGACGTCATTCAGAGTGGCCTCCAGCTACTTGATTATTAACAGCTGACAGCCACTCTCTGCATGCTCTTTAGGGTCATATACCGAACTAAACAGAATGTGGATATTTAATATTATTTCTCTTTTGATATCCTTGGAATGAACAGAAATAATAGAACTGTGTCAAAATAAAGAATTCCTGATGTTATTTTTCTATAAATAAATAACTCTTAATATGTTTGTTTTCAAAATAATAATAATAATAATAATAATAATAATACAGCAATACTGAAGAATATATCTAGACCTTTCAATCAGTACCAAAATTAAAATCCTTTATCATTTTCTGTCATCATTTACTCACCATCATTTCATTCCAAACTCGTCATTATTTTCTTTCCTCTGTGCGGCACCACATTTTTTTTAGTGGTCGCTTGGATGAATGGGAACTGGAACTGGAGTGTCTTCAAACCTCAAAAGTATGCAAAACCACAATAAAAGCATTCTAAAAAATACTACAGTATGACTCATGTGCTACATTCCAAGTGTTCTGAATCTTTCCCGCCAGTAAGCTGGTCATTTTTATTCCTCAAACTTGAATTTCAAAGCTGCTTTGTATTTGTGTATCGTTTCTACGTGACTACAACTACCACATGAATGTGAGTTTATGTACACTGATTTCAAAATGTACGTTTTAGGTATGACTTTATATAAAATTCATGTCTGAAAGTGCTTATTTTACCCATAAATCCAAAACCTCTATTCAACCCCCTCCCCCTCCCACAATTTATAACTGATTAGTTCTATATATATATATATTTTTTTTTTTATTAAACCAATTCATCCTTTTATGCTATATATATATATATATATATATTTGTGCTATTTATTTTTACATGCATTGTTATGATTTGTAACCGGACTTTAAATTTGTCGGGTGTTTTCCCATCAGCCCGCGCGTCGAGCGGAAATCGAGCGGCACAAGCACAACACAACTGCTCTGCAGTGTAGTGGATCATCAATGTCAGGAGCAGAGGAGACGATTCGCTTTATCCCATCGCGGTTTTAATCGATGAATTGAGGAATGAAGATGTCTGACACACCCAGGTAAAGTTTCGAAGCCTCTACTAATGATGTGTGTTAAGTTAAGAAGAGTTAACTTACTCAGCTGTCCTCCAGCACCATGTATGAGAGCCACTGACCTGGATTTTTATGCATAAAGCAAAGAAACGTAACAGTAACAGGTTTGCATCTTTTTTTGTGTGTGACTATTAACGTTAATGTTATAATGTGCACATCCTCAGTATTAAGAAGTTGTCCACTGTTGCTCTTGCACTGAAAGTGGAAAGAACACGGACTGAACTGCTGCCCTTCCTTATTGGTAAGAAATCCCACCATCTGGATTAATGAAACCAATGAATTGTTAAATGGATCTTAGCTTTCGTTTGTTAATCATGGCTCATCAACATGTTATTTTTGTGCTAGTTAGACTAGTAGTTCAGATATTTACCTGGCCTGTCAATTAATTTTCATTTTAATATTTGAAAACATTTATTTAGTGCAATTTGTTGTATTATTGAAAATATTTTTAATTAATGTATTGTTTTTTTAATGTAAATGATTAAGTTTTGCAGCAAAGGCTAAAGTCATGAAACTAAATTAGAGACAGATTTTTTCCGTATTGTGATGTACATCTGAATGAAATTGATTATTAAAAAAATAATAATGTAGGGCAGGACTTGGTTCAGTTCACTGATTGTCGATTGTATTGAGACTGTTGTATGTGAATGCAAGCTTGCCATTGATTGTAAGAAATAGGTGGGGTTTAAGTGGACAAAAGATTGGAGAAGTCCTGGATATGTCACCAGAGTCTGTTGTTTCATCAGAAGATCAAGACATTATGACTAATAACATGCATTTGGAAAACAGATGGGGTGAATTTTCATTTAACTCCGCTGTAATGCATACACACATTGAGCCCTGCGAATCATACTGCGATTTCTTTTGGTATATTAATTAGGTTTTATTTTTTTTTTTTTTTTTTTTTTTTTTTATGAAACTATTGTGACGTCCAAAAATAATTTGAACAACTCAGTGTGATGAAATATGTGGCAAGAGAATTTTTTTTTTTTTTTTTAATTGTCATACTGTTTTTTATTGACCATTTGTTGTTCTTTCAAAGATCTTAGTCTGTCACACTTTTCACACATTTTCACATATTTTACCTTTAGTCTACACAGATGTTTCCATTCTTGTCAGTTCCTGGTATGAAGCCCCTCCCTCAGAATATAACATAAACATCTGGGTTAGGGGTCAGAAAGAAGCTCATTGTAGTCCCTACCAGCCGTTTTTTTTGTAGTCCTTAAACAGTGATTTCTTTAAAAGAAAATATCTCCTATTGCATTGAACTTTGAGCGTCGTAACTTTGCAGACATTGTTTATGCTCTAATAGCAGCATTACAAACTCACTAAAGTTCAAAAAGTGAAATCATAATCAACCACCCCTTTGATGCCAGCAGCTCGGGAGCTTCACTGTACTGGTTGGAGGCCCAGAGTTTGTGCACTGTCTCTTAATAAGTCATTAAAGGCGAGGAATCTGGTTACGAAAAATGATCAGATCAGATATTAACAGATATTTATCTGAAGTTGAGACACCTCTCTATGTGTTTTCATCTTGCACTGATTTTTTTCTCCTCAGCCTCCCCTGGAGAGTTTGGTCACAGTGGAGGAAACGGTTGTGTGGGACAAGGCCGTGGAGTCTCTGTGAAAGATCTCTCCGGAACATTCCCCCGTAGACCTAGAGGTGTATTTTGTACCACTTGTGAAGCGTTTGGCCAGCGGGGACTGGTTCACCTCCTGAGCGTCTGCTACCCACGTGTGACCAGTACTGTTAAAGCAGAAATCCGTTGAAGTCATGACGTACACTTCTGAAAGCTCCTTGATCACTGCGCTCATGTTCAGTATTTAATGTTACGGGTGTCTTCACAGGCACTTCCGCACAATTTTTTCGGACGACACTCCCATGGGGCGTCGAGCTGCCGCCTCTAAGCTAGGTTGCGATGGTTCTGGAGCTGGACTATGTGCAGAGTGACATCATTCCTCTCTTTACAGCACTAGCATCTGATGAGAAGGTACACTGGTACACATTTGCATAAAGAAAGACTGTTTTTTCTTTTTGCCTGGGCTTTCAGAAGAGAAGTTTCAGATTTTACGTCAGGCCGCCGATGATAAGTCCTGGAGGGTGCGCTACATGGTGGCAGACAAACTCTCAGAAGTGGGTACTTATGAAACGCATATTTGCCTGTTATCCACATAGCCTCTGAGGCTCTGAAAGAACTCTGCTTGTTTTTCTGTTTGTGTAAAGTTGCAAAAAGCAGTTGGCCCAGAGATCACCAAGAATGATCTGGTCCCGGTGTTCTGCGAGGCAGAGGTCCGGGCTTCTGCTGCCAACAAGGTGAAAGGTGAGGTGTCCCACTGCCAGCCTCCCAAAGTCTGATGTCTCTATGAAAACAGCCACACAACAACACCCCGGCCTATTTATCTCTGCAGTATTCTGTGAAAGTTTGCCTGAAGACAGCAGGGAGACCATCATCATGACTCATATTTTGCCATGCGTAAAGGTACACATTTTAATCTTGCCCACTTGTTTCTGAAATTGTGTGTGGCTGAACAGTTATGTCGCATGGTGCCAGCCAAGTTCTCAGGAGGGGGTACTTAAAAAAACTCAAGCTGGTTTTTGATAATGTGATATCATATCTGGGAAGGTATCCAGGTTGTCTCTGCAAGAGTCCTTGCAGTAGGTCTGGTTGTTTTCTTAAACAAGTGGTAGCTTTATGACACAATCATTGTTTCATATACACATGCAGTAATCTAGCTCATGCATTAAACATGCATAAATATATGCAGACAGATTATCAGAGTTCACTCATATTTAGGACATCATCAGCAGGTGAGTTAATTTGTTGGTGAACTGTCCTTTCTGAGGTGATGGGCAGCAGGGGTCACTGTTGTTATCTGTTACACCCGTAAGTGATCCCAGGCCAGCTGTCTGTCTGTGGGTTTACTGAAGCATCAGCCTTGGAATAGACTTCTATTATTTTTATTTCCTGATGTATGGCTGTAACTGACTGAATCATAGTGCTAGAGGAAGTGAAATGGCATTTTATATTAATAGAGTTTAGTCCAATTTTACCGTATATAGCCTCAGCTTGCCATCATATTAACCATGGGAAGTCTAAAAGATGTGTATTACTAAAAATATTTTGCTTTTAAATAGAGTTTGTAAGAAAGGCAGTATGGGAACGCAAATGAATCTAAGAATTGTTTTAAACAAATTTGCTTCATCTCTTTCAGCTGATTAAAATGAAACACAATTTATTTTACCTTTTAAAATTTTTTGTAATAGTGAATTGTTTTCAGAAATATTCTCCACCAGCATCACATATGAATATTTCCCAGAAGTTCTCATTAGGCATTTTTGAACAGTGGAGCCCTTCGGTGCGCCTGCTTGAGCTTCATAAGGTGTTCTCTGCTCATGAGTGGCCTGAGAGTCTCATGACTTGATGTTTGATATCTGTTAATAAGCTTATGTAAGCGGATCATTCTTCACAGATACAAACAGCTTTCTGCTTACTTTGTCAGCAGATATGATCGGCAGTTAGCCTATACATACAAGCTGTTCACTGAAACATCAGATCAAAGATAATTCAGACCCTCTGCAGCATTTTACAAGCAAATAAACGTCCAGGTGTTCAGGCTCGAATGGATCTCGCCTTCCTCGCTGAGATGCTGCCTTTCTTCAAAGACCCCAGTAATGGGGGTGATTCCAAAACTATTCTACATACTGTACATTTTAGTTGTTCAGTAATAGTGTAGGTGAGCTGTTAGAGTGGCTTGTTGCTGTGTTGTTTATAAAGTTGACAGAATTACTTATTTACTACATATATATAGTCAAACCTAAATTTATTCAGACACCTTCAACATTTCACACATCATCACAGTTTATTTGCTATAGTTTAGAAAATGTTAATAAAATATGACCAGAACTCGAGTTAAACTGTGTCAGAACAAATTCATCCTGAAAATGTCAAATAACACTGAAACAAAACATGGTCAGGTCGAAGTTTGGTCCCAAATTTTTATAAATTTTACTGGTATTCCACTGTATGAAGAATTTTTGGATATAATATGTCACAATTTGCTTTATTTTGCTATCCTCACTTACATAAATGGATTATAGTGACCTGCACCCACTAGTAAACAGATATCAAAAATTATATCTGGTGTCTAAATAATTTTTGATTTGACTACAGTGTGTGTATATATATATATATATTAACATAATGAAGATGATGATGATAATATTTATATAATAATAATTGTAAATATTGTCTTGTCATTGAAGTTGCGATTAATAGTAAAATAAATATCTTGTTTCTGATAATATTAACAACAACAATAATAATAATAATAATAATAATAATAATAATAATTGTTATTATTAAAATAATGAGTAGTTGTTAGTTATAGTACTAACAAGAAATGTTTTTGCTGCTGTTAATAATAATATTTTATGGATGTTGTTAGTAATAGTAATACATTATTTAATAATGATAATACTGAGAATAAATATTGTTCTGTTACCGTTTTTGTTGTTGCTATGAATAACAATGAAGAATAATAATAGTAACAACTACTGTAGCAGTAAGCTTTTATTTATACAGTATATATTTTTTATGTTGTTGTTGTACAGTAGTATATTCATTTGTTTTCCTCCTCTGTCCTTCAGTCACCTTGTCTCTGATTATAGCTACTTGTAGAAGAATAGCTTGATTTCAAAGGCCTCAAGCCTCCTTCTCTTCCCTTAACAGGAGCTGGTGTCTGACACAAACCAGCATGTAAAGTCTGCCCTGGCTTCTGTCATCATGGGTCGGTCTACCATCTTGGGCAAGGACAACACCGTAGAACATCTGCTGCCTCTTTTCCTGGTCCAACTGAAGGACGAGGTAACCCACCTGGAGCTCGGCCCAGTCTCTCTCTTTCTCTTGTGGTCAAAGATCCTTCTGATTGTACTAGAGAAGAGACACAGCTGTTCATTTTCCAGGTCTGATAGGTCAGCTTGTGTTGGGCTTAAGTGCTGTTTGCTAAATTGTCCTTGATTGAAGTCCTTGATGGATGTTCCTTTGATTGGGCTCCTATCCATGACTACTCTCTGAGACGTATTAGCTTTTAGATTGTAGTAATAAACTCTTAGACTGTTTTTAAAGGAAGTTGAACTTTGGCCTCAGATTTCAGCAAGACCATGCCAAAACCGAAGTCCATCCAAACTCTTTCCTCCAGTGTTTGTGTTCCCTTCTGTTTTATTGGACTCCTCTCAATTGTCAAACACAAGATCAGAAAATGTTAAGAGTTTGATTCTGTGAATTCTGTCCTGGAGTGTATTTCCATTGGCTGCTTATCCGTCCGGCTCTGTTTGACTAACAAACTTTGTTGTTTGGATTTTAGTCAGTCATCACCAAAGTGTACTTGCTCAAGCAAGTCATCAAATATTTGGCAGCATGTATGCGTGCGCTGTAACAATATCACATAAGTGTGGCGTCCTTCTGGAGCCATTTAAGGGAAATATAAAGATGGACACCTTTTGCTTTCAGTAAAGTTCATTCTGGGAAGCTGTTATGGGGGCTTTGATAGTATAAAAACAATGGCCATGACACATTTAATATTCTGGCCATTTTCTGAAAGTTTCATCAGTGTTGAAACTTCTTAACGTTATTCCTTATGTTAATATAGTGTTTGTGTGTATGTCTATATATGTAATTTTAAATCTAAATGTTTTATTTTCCTTTAGTGTCCTGGTCTGCATCTGATCAAAAAGAAAAAAGAATATTAAAACAAAAAAAATCCGTATTTTCCTGTAGTGTCCCGAGGTGCGTCTGAACATCATCTCAAATCTGGACTGCGTGAATTAGGTGATTGGGATTCGGTAGCTCTCTCAGTCTTTGCTGCCAGCTATAGTAGAGCTGGCTGAGTACATGCCTTTGCTGGCTGGCCAACTGGTGAGTCTTTACTTCACTCAAGATCGATTACTTGTATCTGGATGGATAATGATAGTCCACCCAAAAATTGGCATCATTTTCTTACCATCATGTTGTTCCAAACCCGTATGAATTTTTTTCTTCTGTTGAACACACAAGATATTTTGGAAAATGTTGGTAACTGAACAGTGGATGGTAGCTATTGACTACAAGTCGATGGTTGCTGTCAGCTGATTACCAACATTCTTCCAATTTGTGATCAGCATAAACTAAGAAACCCATACAGGTTTAGAATAACTTGAGGGTGAGTAAATGTTGATAGAATTTTAATTTTTGGGTGAACTCTCCTGTTACGCTCCAAAAAGGACAGACTGATTTGGAAAAATGGTTGAATCATTCCTTTAAACTCTATGGAGTGTAACTATATTCCAACTTTGTTTCTAGGGAGTGGAGTTCTTCGATGAAAAGTTGAATTCCCTGTGCATGGCATGGCTCATTGATCACGGTAGGTTTTCGTAAGTGCCGTAAGAAAAAAAGATGTATTGAGTTATTGACAACAATGAACCAGAACTTTTAAACTGTATAAGTTCAAGCAGATGCATTTGCTTACATTTTAAGATAGCATAGCCAAGACACCCTCTGTCCTGTCCTACTCCTTCCCCAAAAGGAGAAAGAGAAACATGCATTCATCTCTGGAAGATTCTGCTATCGGCCAGTTACAAGAGTGATAAAATTCTAGCACGCTCTCCCTCTCTTCATCTCTATTGCTTTTTCCTTCTTCTCTCAATTTTACCTTCCTTTTAACAAGGTAAAGTGCACAAATATCTAAATCCGTTTTAAGTCTAAATAAGTACAGTCTGTAAATACAGCAAATGATCAAGATTATATTTTTTATATAATAAGTAAAATCATATTACATGTACACTGCTGTTCTAAAGATTGGGGTCAGTAAGATTTTTTTTTTAATTACTCTTATTTTTATACAGTAAGGGTGCATCAAAGGTGACAGAGACATTTTTATTTTTGCCATTTTTTAAAAATAATTGTATTTCATTTTATATCAAATAAATGCTGTTCTTTTGAACTTTCTATTCATCAAAGAATCCTGAAGAATAGCACAAAGTTGGTATTTTTGAATGATTTCTTCAGGATCACTCAAGACTGGAGTAATGGCTGCTGAAAAGTCAGTTTTGCCATCACAATATCTAATATCCAGCTTTCTACAGGCACCACTTTTGTAGAACAGATACGACTTGTAAATTGCCTGCTGATCTTGCTTTGATTGGCATGTCAGTGGTAATGAATGTTTCAGATTGATGAGCCTCTTACTACATCTTCAACTTAATGGTTGTCAGAACAGTTATGATCTCACTTTGAACCGTGCGCTGAGTGGATCCAGCTGTTGAGGTGTTTTGCACTGATTTTCAGCACACTCAGACGCACAATTACACTCTGACACAGTTGTAGACAAAGGGCCAGATGGGTTACATCACTGGAATGTTCTTGTATATTCTGTGCTGCTGGGCCAGTGCCGTCCTCTTACATAAGAGCTCAGAGCCGGAGTGGTGTTGCGCTCGGCTGTCTGTCATGTGTAAATGTGAATCATCTTTCTGACAAATACACACAGGCACATCTGCAAGAGGTAAATGGTGTCAAATGGATTGTCTCATTTTATGTGCGTTTTATAATCCCCATTTAAAGCTTGACTTACTTCATGAAACTGCTCATCACTTTATGGCTGATGTGCAGCTTTTTATTTTGTAAACTTTGAGTACTAAGGGTAGGATTTGTCTTGAATTTTAAACTCTAAATAGGATTGTCTCAGGCAAATTCCCAGCCTTTTGATAAAAGGGGGTTATGTCATCGTCAGACTGATTTGAACAGCCGCTTGTCTGTTGTTTAGTGGATTTGTGATGCACAATTTCACAGGCTGATTGTAGATATTTACTTAGGTGGAAGGTAATCTGTGGAGGTAAATCTGAGCACCAAAACAATGTTGACTAACCCAGCTTGGGTCCACCTCTCATGCCTGAAATCTGTTCAAACAAACCAAAAGCTGAAACTAGCAAAGTAAATATTACAAAAGAAATGTAGTCATTCAAAGCAAGGGCCTCTACACAATTTAGTTTTTGTTGAAATGCCTTGGATATTTTTTCAAACATGTTAGTAGAACAGTGGTATACCTATATCTGATATTCCTTCAACTTTTGAGCGATGAAGATTAACAATTAAAGAAAAAAAGTATTTACAGATTGTTCTCTCTTTTTATATAATTTTATATATATATATATACACACATTGGCATGAATAAGTGTTGGACCCTTCCTGATTTCTTATTTTTTTGCATGTTTGTCACACTTTTAATGTTTCAGATCATCAAACAAATTTAAATATCAGTCAGAGATAACACAAGTAAACACAACATGCAGTTTTTAAATGAAGGTTTTTATTATTAAGCGAAAACAAAATCCAAAACTACATGGCCCTGTGTGAAGAAGTGTTTGCCCCCTGTTAAAACTGTGGTTTATCACACCTAGGTTCAATTTCTCTAGCCACACCCAGGCCTGATTACTGCCACACCTGTTCGCAATCAAGAAATCTCTTAAATAGGACCTGCCTGGAAAAAGTGAAGTAGACCAAAAGATCCTCAAAAGGTAGATATCATGTTGAGATACAAAGAAATATCAGAAACAAATGAGAAAGAAAGTAATTGAGATCCATCAGTCTGGAAAAGTTTATAAAGCCATTTCTAAAGCTTTGGGACTCCAGCGAACCACAGTGAGAGCCATTATTCACAAATGGCAAAAACATAGAAATTAAATTAAATTTATGCATTTAGCAGACGCTTTTATCCAAAGCGACTTACAGTGCATTCAGGCTATCAATTTTTACCTATCATGTGTTCCCGGGGAATCGAACCCCCAACCTTGCGCTTCGTAATGCAATGCTCTACCACTTGAGCTATAGGAGCACATAGAACAGTGGAGAACCTTCCCAGGAGTGGCCGGCTGACCAAAATTACCCCAAGAGCACAGCGACGACTCATCCAAGAGGTCACAAAAGACCCCACAACAACATCCAAAGAACTGCAGGCCTTGCTTGCCTCAGTTAAGGTCAGTGTTCATGACTCCACCATAAGAAAGAGACTGGGCAAAAATGGTCTGCATGGCAGAGTTCCAAGACGAAAACTGCTGCTGAGCAAAAAAAAACATAAAGGCTTGTCTCAGTTTTGCCAGAAAACATCTTGATGATCCCCAAGACTTTTGGGAAAATACTCTGTTGACTGATGAGACAAAAGTTTAACTTTTTGGAAGGTGTGTGTCCCATTACGTCTGGCGTAAAAGTAACACCGCATTTCAGAAAAAGAACATCATACCAACAGTAAAATGTGGTGCTGATAGTGTGATGGTCTGGGGCTGTTTTGCTGCTCCAGGACCTGGAAGACTTGCTATGATAAATGTAACCATGAATTCTGCCGTTCACCAAAAAATCCTGAAGGAGAATGTCCGGCCATCTGTTCGTGACCTCAAGCTGAAGCGAACTTTGGTTCTGCAGCAGGACAATGATCCAAAACACACCAGCAATCCACCTCTGAATGGCTGAAGAAAAACAAAAGGAAGACTTTGGAGTGGCCTAGTCAAAGTCCTGACCTGAATCCTATTGAGATGCTGTGGCATGACCTTGAAAAGGCGATCCATGCTCGAAAACCCTCCAATGTGGCTGAATTACAACAATTCTGCATAGATGAGTGGACCAAAATTCCTCCACAGCGCTGTAACAGACTCATTGCAAGTTATCGCAAACGCTTGATTGCAGTTGTTGCTGCTAAGGGTGGCCCAACCAGTTATTATGTTTAGGGGGCAAACACTTTCACACAGGGCTATGTAGTTTTGGATTTTGTTTTCCCTTAATAATAAAAACCTTCATTTAAAAACTGCATGTTATGTTCACTTGTGTTATCTTTTACTAATATTTATTGATCTGAAACATTAAAGTGTGACAACCATGCATAAAAATAAGAAATCAGGAAGGAGGCCAACAATTTTTCATACCAGTGTGTAGAATTTTTTTTTTTTTTTTTTTTTTTTTTTTTTTTTTTTTTTGGACAAAATACACACAATCATTCTTTCTGTACTTTGCTCTAAGTGACAACTTGTTTGTAATATGGAAGAATGTATGTTTTCAAGTTGTATTGCAGTGGGCAGTAAATCTGGTGGTGTAGCTTGAAAAATTACATGGATCTAAATCTGTTTGTATCTTTATTTCAGTCTTGATCTTCATGTTAGCATATGAATTAACATTAGTATCTTTGCCTTGTTCTACAGTATGTGCCATCCGAGAGGCTGCCACCTGCAACCTCATGAAGCTGGTGGAGAAGTTTGGAGCAGATTGGACCCAGAACACCATTGTGGCCAAAGTCCTTGGCATGGCCAGTGATTCCAACTACCTGCACAGGATGACCAGTCTCTTCTGCATCAATGTAAGTCTGGATGCCCTGGCTGGTGACTAAAAAAACTAAATGTTCTTCCAGTTGGAAGGCATTACATCAGTATCTGGTGTTGCAAAATGGGAATAACTGAAAGCCATTTTTTGGGGATGTGGGTCAGGCTCTGTCTGAAGTATGTGGACAGGAAATCACCACCAAGCACATGTTGCCTGTAGTTCTCAAGCTGTCCACTGATCAGGTGGCTAGGTGCTTACAGAAGATCAGACCAGTTTTGGACAGCAGCTATTAAATAATAGCTGCCTACACCTTATTGTTCTCAATGGTATAAGCAAACAAACTATAAGCAATACTAACAATGATATATTCAACAGTGCTTTGCAGGCAGAGGTTAAACCAGTCCTCGAGAAACTAGCTACAGACCAAGATATGGATGTGAAGTACTTTGCTCTAGAGGCTATTAGTGGTATGTATCTCTTTAACCTTCCAACATAAATCTTCTCAGAAACATTTTCATTCTCCTTTATGCAGTTTTTTTTTTCTGCTTTCTCCATAGTTCTTGCCTTGGCCTGTCTGACCTCCTCACCACATCCAGTGAAAACTGACAACACAAGACCTGTTGCATTCTATTTATTGTTCCTTTTGAATGATTAAGTATCGTCAGTGTGTTCTTGTTTACTCTAAAAGATATTCAATGCTCAAAGGATGAACTTTGTCAAGTTTTACCTCAAACACTGTCAGCGCAGATAAGCTCTGCATGATTGTACAATTATAGCTGTTCGCAAACATCAACCCATGAGCCATTCCAGTGTGATCGTATAGTAATCGGTACAAGCCTGCTTCGGCGTGCCATTTGCTTTTCTTAGACTGGAGCTCATCCTGCCAGTAGCAGATGGTGCGAAATGCCTGTTTATTTGTTTTAGTAGATTTGCTAGTGCACAGCACATTGTTTACATGTGCTTCCTCTGTAGAGGGAATAAAAATCTCATGTGCTCACATGGTTTAACCACAGAGTCCTCCGTGTGCACAGGGCAGATAGTGTTCTGAGCACATGGTTGGATTGCGGTCTCTCTAGAAATCACACCTTATCACACTCTAAAGTCACACCTTTATCATGAGCTTTTTCCATCTAGGGACCATATAATGTAATCAGTTGTGCTGTAACACAGGATACACGTACGAAACAACATCAATGCATGCAGTTTTAACTGCATTTTTGCACTTATGGTGGTCCTGAATACCCCTTTTTATAAACTTGTAGATTTTAGCTTTTGTGCCAATGAAATGTCTAGTTTTAATACTGTTTATTATTTTGTAAGTTTTTCAATATACATTTTTTCTCTTTAAGTGGAGGGCATGTTAAGTGATCATAAGTGGTCATGTCATGAAATCATTGGGCTGGTATGAAGGAATGGTGTCTTGTGTGGGACTTAAATCAGCAATATTCATTGTTACAAACAACTTGCACCTAGTGCATTTTGGGGGAGCCCTTTGTTTATGGTTAATATCATTTGAACGTGTAGTTTTGTTTTTGTTCTTTTTAACTCATTTGGTAAATGGGTGTACTTTTGGGAGCAAATAAAGTCATTTGAACTACGTATCTTGCAGTTGTCCTTTGATGTACTCTCACAGACTAATCGTTGCATAATTCTAACTGGAATAGGGTGTGCGTCACACCTGTTAAATATGGTCTCCAAGAGTTTGTCATCCTATATGAATTTTAAGGATTAATGTGCAATCAGGTTTTTGGTCTCCTGATGAAACGTTTTCTATAGTTACCTGGCTAGTGATCTTATTGGCAGTGTTGGATTGCGTGTTTTCGTCACCGAATTTGGCAGGAGTTGGTGGTACTGCGCTCTGACACTTCTCCAGAGTATCAGATGTCTTATTTAAGCAGAATTATTTCTGTAAAAACTGTTAGGATGGATTTGTGACTAGACTTATTTGGAACAAATTTGAACAGCTCACATCCTTAAGTTATTAGCGAGGGTAGCAAACTCTCCTGTATCATTTGAATTCGGACCCTAACAGTTCGGAGGCATTTAGTCATAGATCAGACTGACTTAAGATCAATGGTTTGCATGGGTGTTTAATACCGTCTCATTACCTGAACCTAAATGTGGAAACAATGGACCATTAGTGAGCTGTCTAAACCTCAAATTAATATCTTTAGTAATTACTCTTATAAATGGCCATGCAGTATATGATAGCATGTAGAGTACTAGAGAACAAAATGTGAAATGGACCTCTGTCTTGAAGGAAGTGGATATGTTCAAGTCAACTTTTTAAGCTGTGCTCTCATCAGTGTTAAGTCTATGTAATTCCTGTGTAGCTGAGATGGGTCATTGTGGCCAAATGTTTTCAGATGTTCCTGCTTGTGTTTAAGCAAGATTATGCAACGGCAGCTGTGCTGAAGATGGCTAATAATCATTTTGTTTAAACATCATGCTGAAATCAAAGACTGATGGCACTGAGATGTGGTCATCTACTCCCAAAATGCTGTAATTTCTTGTGTGTTTAGTTTCTAATGTTATTACATCATTCAAATGGTTATTTAATGGAAGCACAAATCTACTATTTCTTCACAATTACACAAGGTGTTCCCCAAGGTTAAGTACTTGGCACATTTTTTATTTTCTTCACTTTTGTTTCTCTGAGCTGATAAAATCTATCAACATGGTGTCATCTTTCACTACTAAACTGATGACATTCAGATTTCAGCACCGGCTCTGAAACACCACTTCTATCAGTTTCCTTGCTGCATCTCGCTGTGGCATCAAGTACTGGATGAGCTGTAACTTCCTGAAACTCGACTCAAAATCTTTTGATGTTAATTAGACAAAAACAAAGCTTGGTTTGTGAGTCAACATTAAAGCTCTCTAAAAACTGTAATCTAGGTGTCATTTGACTCATCCCTCTTTTTAATATGGCACTTGTTTTTAAGATTTTGTTATTTTTATATACGTACTTGGCATTGTCCCAAACTTACCATTACAGAGGCCGGATTGAACATGCCTAAACAAGCTAATCAAGGCCTTCAACATTACTAGAACATTACAGGCATCCTGCATCAATAATGCATTATTGTCCTTTTAACACATTACTTGTTTAAGGAAATAAACAAGATACAAAGTGTATCTCTGTTTGTAGTTTTGACGGACAATGTATTCAATTATAAATGTTAAATCTGACTTCAATCAGAAGACAACAAACATTGCATCTAACTCACAAAGGCCAACATTCATCGTCACGGGGACAATTAACATAGAGATTGAAAGCTACAACAAGTTTAAGGTTTTCTCTTACACCTATTGTTAATCTGATTTGACAAGTGATATCTGAATATTTTGAGAATATGCGAAGATTCTAATTGTTGCATACTATATTGCTGTAGCAATTCAATTTCCTTAGATTGCACCTTGGATATTTCATGCTTGTCTTATGATGTGATGGTCTTTCATGAGGCTAATGAACACCACTGAAGAATTCCAGTCCAGTCCTTTGTGATGTTGTGTCTCTTATGGATGAAATGGAATTGTATAAACTGTTTATAGACTAAGGAAAATTCTTCTCTTATTCATTATTCTTTATTAACTTTAATATTTTGTTAAAAAGGCAAATGTTTGTGGAGTGGCCATGCCTTTTGATTTCATAGTGTTGTAACGGTACACGGTGTTAAGATTTCAGCAAGTGCTAAACAATTAATTGAGACAGATATTAGTTATTACTAAATGATCTATCATATTTGTCCAAATGTGAGGAAAAAAAACTGCTGTTGGCTGATACCAAATTCAAAATTCTTGCCTAATGAGAGACGCACCAGTTGGAAACCATGATTCCAAGAAAATGAGGATTTGATGGCACTGACACTTATATACAGGTAAGCCATCACTGACCTCATTGGATCAGTTGTTTCTGTCCAGTTTAGCAGGCCAAATGAATCTGTGCCAATCTTGATGCTCCTCTGAGGATAATATGTCTGATAACCACCTAATTATGCTGTAATAATAGGATTCTGCAGCAATGGGACTATTCTTGCATTAAACACATTTGTCTCAGGTGTATCAAGAGTAACACCATTCCACTGTCAACATTGCTGCCATTGACTTGTGCTTATGTTTTATGCAAGTAGAGCAGGAACCTAAAATAGATTTTGTACCTGGTTTTACACTTTCTCTTGTTCCCGGTATAAATGAAATAAATGAAATTCAACAGAACTGCACTGAGCAGACAGGATGTGTGAAATGGACGTTTTTCAAACTGTTGGAAAAGACTTTCGGCTACAATACGATCTGATTTGAGTTGGGTAAGAGAAATATTTAGTGGTGGTTGATTTTGAGAACAGTGGAAAAAACAACAGTTTCTCCGCTTGTGTAATTTGTGAGCATTCTTGTGTGGTGAGCTGTCTGGAAATCGGGCTCTTGCCTCATATGTGATCAGAATGAGTGAATGAGAGTGAGAGTGAGAAAGAGAGGGCGAGAACGTACATGGATGTGTGAATGAGAACAAATGAGCTCAGGGTCATGTGAAAATCACAGCAGAAGAGGAAGCTTCCTTTGAGAGTGAACTCTAAATGCTCTGCTGAACAAATGAATTGAAACATTCTAATAGGGAATCATAAG
This sequence comes from Cyprinus carpio, assembly GCF_018340385.1. Classification (NCBI taxonomy): domain Eukaryota; kingdom Metazoa; phylum Chordata; class Actinopteri; order Cypriniformes; family Cyprinidae; genus Cyprinus; species Cyprinus carpio. The sequence goes on from NC_056586.1 coordinate 14,426,806, forward strand.
TTTGTTGCACATAATTAAACTCACAAACCCCTTTACACACCAAAACTGTATTGTTTAATTGACTGATGTAGCATGAAATACTTTCTAATATTTCTATGAGGGTTTGTAAGGGGCTTTTTTTGTGCATCACACTGCTTTTCAATTGTTTTAAACATTCTAAACATGCTGGACGGTTAATGTGTGCATATAATGCAAGTGTACAGGACCGCTTCGGAAGCCTAATATTTGTAGGCCTATGTTTTCTTACACACTCCTATCATTTAACTTAAGACGACATTGATTCATCAATAGGTGTTGTTTGGGTTACCATCGTCCTCACTGTGTAATTGTGTAGTTTTTTAAGCATTATCTTTGGATGTCCTGTTATTATATTTATTCATGTATTTATTTATTTGGAATACTCAATAATACTCAATAAAATACTCAAGTAAAATTTAAAGTTATACTTTTTTACTTTTACTCAATTATGCTTTTGGCCAGATACTTTTAACTGAGTAAGATTTTCACTGAATATCTGTACTTTCACTTGAGTAGAATTTTTGAATACTTGCCCAAAATCAAGCAAAATTGATGGAAGGAGATCCGTTGGAAGACAATGACTGGATCTAAAACCTTCAGATAACAGACAGCAAATATCTGCGAGTTTGTAAGTTACTGAATACACACATTAAAAAAAAAAAAAAAAAAAAACAGAAATACTAGATGTTTGTGTAGCACAGTGTTGCCAAGTCTGTGGTTTTCCCGCAGAATTGGTCTACTTTAACACTGCTGCCGTGGGTTGAAGCGACACCAATAACATGATATTTAGCCACTGGAATGCAAATTTACTGGAGGATTCCCGCCGAAAAAACGTGTATTTAACCCCCCGGAATGCAAGTATTTTTTTTTTACCGCGGGAACCCCCTCCAAACGCGATTGGGCTAGTTTTGAGTATCAATTGGGCGGGTTTTGTTGCGAAAACCTGGCAACCCTGAGCACAAAGCACATCTCTCGCACTGTATGACGTGACAAGACCCCTTGTGAATTTTGACAAAAATGTGGTTCATTGTGAGTTATAAAAATGTTGTCACTCCGGAAAATAACCGAAGTCTGTGTGAACGTAGCCGTGTTCTACTGCTGTGTAAAAGTGACAATAAAACATTGGAAAAACAGTGCAGTCAAGTGAATTTGAGTTATGTTGAAAATCCCACCAGAGAAAATAAACACACAAAACGCTTTGTTCAATAAATCTTTTTTTGAAATCTTAACAGCACATTAGCTTATGTGTGGTCAACAACCATGAAGGTAAATGCAGAATTGTAGGATGTCCAAGGAATGGTGTTTGCCAGCAGGTGTGATTATGATATGGCAACACATTCACTAATCTGTTCATTCTGAACTATTCATAAGAAATATTGCTATTAATACTTTTCACCGGCATATACTGATTGACAAAACAAAAAAACAGCACTGTTACAACGCTGACCAAGAAGCTCCAAACTCCACACGGTGGGGTTATTATACAGGAACACTTCTGAGGGGACTTTGGTTTTGTACCTTTGTAAAACCTGGGTCTACATATGTCCTGTAACAATACCAACAGAATCAAACTGAAAAACAAGGTTATTAAAGAACTATTCACCCAAAAATCATTTACTCGCCCTCATGTCATTCTTAACCTGTTTGGGCCATTTTCATGATACTCTCATAGTTCTTTTGCATTCTTTTTGATGCTTGAAAGTGTTTCACAGGCGAAAGTCAGCCATACAAGTTTGGCTCGACATGAGGGAGAGTAAATGAAGACTGAATGTTTGGTGAACGATCCTTTTAAGATCTTAACTTAAAAGAAAGAAGAAAAAGGCACACAGAACACTATCACATTAAATACAAAATTTGTTGCATTTTGAAAGCACTTTCAAAGTTTCTAACCTCTACGTTACACAAAACAATCGCCCAGTCGCGCTCTCTCTCGGCATCCTTCTTTGAGAGAGCGCGTTATTGGAAAGAGATGAATTTTATGTCTCTTGTTTGATGAAACTAGCAGAGCAGGTTCACCTCACCCATCTGCCGTCTCCTCAGCTACATTTCCTTTAGCTTCCTTGACAAAGTGCTCCAGTATATTATCTGCCTTAATACGTGTTCTGTTACAAAGCCCTGAACCTTGCGATCAGTTTGCGTGATGATTGTTCTCTGTAGAGTATCTGATATCTGGGTTTAGTCACAGACTTGTCATTTCAAGTAGAACAGATTTTCTAAGTGCTGCTAACAAAAACAATCTCCGTTTTGTCTGTCGTAAATGCAATGAATTAACCGAACTATCCAGTGTCTTGTGACTTGACTTGAATGCTGATGTATTCTTTAGTGTAAAGGGGTAAATATCAGCAATATAATTCTCTAAATCATTTAAACGCATACCAACACCACCCATGGAGGTGATGATATCACCCTGACTTAAAAACCGCTCCTTATTAATCATCACCATGTAAAGAGAGTCATGACTGATCTTTCATGGTGCGCAAATATTGAGGAATATTAGCAGACAAAATAACACTGTTGCGGTTCAAGGAGAACAGATTGTTATTTTTAGGGTTATGAGCGTGAGGAGGGAATCCAGTGAAAATCACAGCTTCGTCCACAATTATCTGTGGCTTTGGCCGTTTAAAAGTTGAGAAACGTCTGGTGATAGCAGTTTTGGGTGGTGCAGTTCTGACTTATGGCTTCGTTTTTTTCAGTTTTTAGATGAATCAGTATATTGCTTCAATATTGCCATGTGTTTTTAACTAACATTGCACTTATTGAGTGCGCATGACTAGTCTTCCATAATCAAAGTCAGACGCTTTGAGTGATCTTGTTCAGTACAAAACGTGTCAATATTTAATTGTGCTGTCGAGCAGGCTCCGTATTGCAGATCTAGGCTGTCTTTGTGCTACATAAGGCGCGTAGCGAGCAGCTCCTATCCTGCGGTCGGTTCGGAGCCCCATTGCGGCTGGCCTGAACGCCACGCCATCCGGCACTCTATCGTGAGAGAGCAGCAGGTGGGACCACTGGAGAACGAGGAGGGAGGTAGGGAGGAGTTTCATGAAGTATACAGATTACAGCTCACATTTGCCGCAACCTAAACATCGAACGTACAAAACTCAATCCGTCCCTGTGACGTCATCTCATCCGTCAATTCATCCGTAGTGAGTCAGAAATCAAGGTAATACTGGTTATTCGAGTCTCGGCTTAGTTCACCAGCACAAAACCATGCTGGGGGTCCACCGTCTCCATCATTTCGCTGTCTAGAAATGGATCGGCCAATGTCAACCCTTCATACCCAGCCGGGCCGCCCTCTGCAGGTGGAGGCAGCTGCCCGGGCTCAAGCGGATAGTCATATTGCTCCGGGTACAGTGCTTCTCCTGAGGCGGAGTGGATTGGATCGCAGGCTGGGTAGGTGTAGTTGAGGGGTTCGGGCTGTTGGGGCTGCAGCTGAGCGGAGAAGCTTTGTGGTAGAGGCTGCATCTGAGCATAATGGCCCAGGTAGGGCTCATACGGCAGGGATTCTGGGTTGGGCTCCATTAGGTGGCTGAGAGGCTGTGAATGTGCAAACTGAGGTGAGGACTGGGAACTCTGCTGATGTGCTGGTGCTATCGAACCCTGGGGCTGAGGGGGGGCTCTGGAGTCCTGGTGGCCCATGGCTGCACAGGGAGAGTAAGGGTCCTCCACAATGTGCATCTGGTTAAAGTAGGCCTGCATTTGGGATTGTTTCTGAAGATACAGGCGTTTCTGTTGCAGCCTGCAGATCAAACAGAAGGGGTTTAATAGATGGATCACCGGTTTGACATTAAGGGAAAGCAGAGTAATCTGTAGTTCCTGTAATACCTGTGTTCCTGCAGCTGCTGCTCCAGACTGCGAGGGGTCTCTTTGCAGAACATCTGGCAGCTGCTGGGGCTGTTGGCCATCAGTGTGGCTTTCTGTACAGAGATACACAATGTTAAGGATTGTGAAATGCAGAGCTGTAGAAATTGTCCTACACTGCAATGCACATCTAGTGAAATACTGCAGTGAACTTTTACCGTTTTATTACTTTTATTGTACACACATCTCAGATGAGCTAAAATGTGTGTTATTTAGATAATGTTGTCAGAAATAAAGGTGCGTCACCTGTATTCTGTGAGACAGGTACTGCGGCTCCAGACTCTGTCTCCTTGACAACAGTGCGGGGTGTGTTCCACCTGAGCACAGAGCCATGTCGTGCTGGTGACCTCTTTCCTCCTGCACACAGAAAACATGTCAGCGCCTTGCTAGGCAGCCACATTGACGGCTGTGCACTCAAATGCATGAATTCATTACTTGGTTATGAAAAGGCTGAATAGCTGTCCTCTGACCCTGAGGGATTCTGGGAAAAACATGCCAGTCTGCTCCAGTAGCTAATCCTCGCAATGCCACATGCCTCTAATGGAAGATCATTTTCACTGCTATATTAGCCCAGTAAAATGAACTCGATTTAGAGACGATTTTTTTTCTTGGACTTCATCTAGACACTGGCGCCTGCTCTGCGTGGTATCCCTATGTGTTATTCCCATAAGTATTTATTCACTGATTCATACTAAATCTCTGTCTTTGGTGAGCCTGCATTGGGCACCGGGCACCAGCCTGTTACTCAACAATGGCTGCATTCAGGGGGCTTACCGGATGGACAGTAAACAACTGACAATTGGCTGCTTCTTCTCGCATAATTACATAAGCGGGTCTGTCTGTGTGTCAGTAGGGAAGTTAGAAGGGTAGAAGAGTTCAAGTAAGGGCATTCTGACACTTTCCAATCAAAGTAACGCACAGTGCTTCCAATTAATTTTATGCATATATATTTATATCATTATAACAAATTGAGTGTCACATGATCCTTCAGAAATCATTCTAATAAGCTGATTTGATGCTCAAGAAAACAGTTCTGCTGTTTAATGTTTTTGGCTTATATAAAGAGAGAGCAATAAATAGAAAATATAGAAAGTGGATCTTTTTTCTACACACTATTACAGAAATATGAAATGTATAAATCTTTAAAATAAATACAGGCTTGTTTATTATTTCTTGTGTTTTAAAACTAGGACTTAATAACTTTGTCAGAATTTTTTTACCAGTTTTGAAAGCAGAATGAAACTGTAATATAATCAAATTTGGTGACTGTGTAAAAAACACATGATAACATAATTAGTTACTAGGGCTGGACCAGAATATTTGATTATTCGAATATTCATCTGGTGGGTTTGCATTCGATTTTCAATTTTGAGATTTTAATATTTTTTTTTTCGAACACCTGGCATCCCCCACGAAACGGTTCTCATTCACCGTTGAATATGCATCGCCCTTGAGTGAATGTCATGATTCAGTTCATCTGGAAGAGAAGACAAAAATGCCTAAGACCTCAGCTGTGTGGGAGCACTTTAAATTAAGTGAGGACAAGACAAAGGCAGTGTGCCAAGTAGTACACCTATAGTATATTGTTGGTGTAAAAAAACGAACTGCTTTTATCTGGCATGTTACTCAGTAATTTTAGTAATCTAGGCTTCTTTTTTTCAGTTTGAAACCTCTGCATTAGTCATTCCTGATTGTAAGGGATACTACAAAACAGATCTCAGGTTAGCTTCCCTGGTGGACTGACCTGTAGTGCAGGATCCAATAAGTCATGTGGATGGGCCTGAGGGCTCAGCAGCCCCAGGGAAGGGGTTTCTCCAGAGCCCATCTGCTCATACACCTTATTTAGCTCCAGGATACCTTTAGTCCGTGCCAGATTCTGTAGGTGCTGTCTAAAGGCCACCAAGCCTACATGAAGAGAGGAATAAGATAATGAATAATAGCACTGTTATTTCCGAATGACTTACAGATCATCAGATAATGTACCACATCCATGTGTGGTCATGAATTTTCAAATGGGAGTGTCAGAACAGAGGAAGTGACTCTCATTCCTTCAGGCCCACTGCTCTGGTGCGGTTCTACCATGTGACCAAACTTAACGTGGCTAATCAATCTATTTCAGGAGAAGTTATGTCCAGGCAGGCTGCAAATGCTCAAGTGCATATTAAAATGCTGTTTAGTGGTTCTTGACTCCTCTGCTGCTGAATGGAAGAGGGTTGAAAAAAAAAGGATTCTCAGGTTATTTTAGGGCTTCAAGTGATTAAGGGTAATTATTCAGGCCACAGGATGAGAGAACTCAATAGGACCGAGTTGGCCTAATCTTCAAAGCGCTCTCTGATTCAACACAATGATTCATCTGACAGGGGGTGGTGCAAAACAAGAGAGAAACAGGGAGCGATAATTTGTGAAAATAACAATAAGTGTGAGAGAAAGAGAAGGAAGAGAAATCGAATCTAACCCACATACCACAGTGGGATCCAATCGTCTGAGACCACTAGTAAACATGGAAACTTGTGCATATTTTTAAATTATGTAATATTTTTACACATTTTTTAATTTTAATTTCAAGCTATTTTTATTTTTTTTATATTTAATATAAATTATGTTATCAGAATAACAACCGTGTATTACTGTTGCTGCTTAATATTTATGCAGAAACAGTGTTTTTCAGGATTTTTTAATGAATAGAAAGTTCAAATAGAATATAGCTTTTGTAAGTGTCATTTTGATTAATTGAATGCATCTCTGCAATATAAAAGTATCAATTTCTTTAAAAAAAATCTTGTTGCAGCTGAAATGAATTAACAACCCCCTCTGCTGCGTAACTGACCAGATCAATATCCCAGAAGTTTAATTTACTCTGATTTGTGTTCCTTTAATTTTTTTGAGCAGTGTGTATATATATATATATATATATATATATATATATATATATATATATATATATATATATATATATATATATATATATATATATATATATATATATATATATAGTCTCTCTGTAATCCCAGGGTCGTGCTCACCTTGTGTGAGTGAGGTGTCTGATGCTCTGCGGCCCTCGCGGAAGCTGATGGGAGAACGGTTGTGTGTCTCTCTCCTCTGGGCGCTCAGCGCTTGCATGGCGGGGTTAGCGGGCCGAGCGCTGATGAAGGGTGGAGTCATGGATGTGTTGGCCAGGACCACCTCATTAAGAGAGGGTGCATCCTCCAGCAGACTGAGGTCACTGTGCATGGAGCCCATATCATACTCTGAGTCCATGCTACCCAGTGAGGGGTTATGACCCACACTGAACAGTTTACCTGGGTCAACAGAGAGGTGACGATAATTTATCATCTTAACACTTATGAAACAGGTATTGTGATTTCATTGTCATTTTTATCTAAACTGTTACTATTAATACAGGGATAATGAATACCCTTAAGCCAGACCCACCTCCACTGGTCATGATTCCTGGCTGATTGGTGACCTCAGACAGCGTGTGTCTGCGCTGTCCAAAGCGGGCTGTCTGATAGGCATTGAAGACGTGGGTATGATCATCCTCGGTGTCCAGCTCCTCTGTCTCAATGCCCTCGTCTATAGAGGTCTCCATCATGTTGCTGGGGGACGAGGCGCTGGATTTGCGAACAGCCACAGGGGGCAGGGGGTCCAGCATGCAGCCGTTGACCTGCAAAACAATGTAAAGATCTCTAAATATAATGGGGGTTTTTTTTGTAGCGAAAAGTATTTGGAAAGCTTTTCTAGAAGACCTGAAATTGCGAGTGGGAGATATTAATTCAAAGTCGCAAATCTGATATTTAGTCACAATGCATGTTCCATAGTTACTGTACAACTGTGCAAAATAGTCACATTTATGAGAAATAGTTGCAACTTTGCAATAATGATAAAGTCATGATCTCAAAATAAGTCACATTTTGAGATAAAAAGTCTATAAAGGTATAATTTAGAGATAAAAGGTTGCATTTACAAGAAACATATTTGCAATTACCAGAAACAAAGTCGCAAATGTTAAATATTTTCCCACTGCAAGATACAGCATTTTCATATTGTGAATTATATAGTCACAAGTCGCAATTATGATAGTCATGTCACAATATAGTCACATTGTGAGAAAAAAAAGTTGCATTTTCTAGAATTATAGTTACAATTATGATGTGAGATATAGTCACATTGCTAGATATTAAGTCATTGTGTCGTATATATTAATAATTATGACAAATATAGTTGTCTTTTTGTGAACTTAAGTTGCAAAGGCAATTACAATAAAGCCATAATTTTATAATATAGATCATATTGTGAGATAAAAGCATGGTTGTAAATTCGAGAGTCATAATTTAGAGATATTAAGTTACAAAAATTGTGAGATAGAAAGTCACATTGTGAGATAAAACTATGAAGTCGCAATTTGGAGAATATAAGAAAAATAAAGCCGCAACCCTGAAACATTTGAGGGAAATTGTGATATAATTAATTTCTTTATTACTCTGAAGTGGAAATGTTATAAATGTGATTTATGCATTTCCTTTAAAAGATTTTGGAGATCTTTTTTGGATGTTTCTTTTTCTTTGGATGAACCCTCACTTACACCAGTGTTGTAGATAAGACATTTGCCTTCAAGCATTGTATTTCCCAAGTTCTAATCTCCCATCAGCCCTCATAATTCACTCACAGTTCTGGGGCAAACTTCCACTCAGTCAGCACCAAACACACAAACTTTAACATGCTTTGTGATGACAAGCTGAACTTCATGAACACATTCCCTAATGATTTGGGGATGAAGCGAGTGTAAACAAAAGCACTGCAGTCTCTCCCTTTTGCTTCTTTTTATTGCTCCCTCTCCTTCACTCTTGCTTTTCTCTTAAACGAATGAGTGAGCTGGAGAGGAGGGGGTGGAATTCTGGAATGCAGGGACAGGAAGTGTGTTTTGGCTGAGAGGGCTGTCAGAGTCTCATGCAGACGGAGTACACTGAGACATGCCATCAAACACACACTCAACCAACATGGATCATCTGGATGAGTTGAGTTTCCTGCAGCATGCTGGGCCAGGAATACTCTTATCCCAGCACACGGTTAAAGAACGGCCACAGATTCTCTTGTCTTTTTTTCCTTCTATCTCTCTGTCTCTCTCTCTCTTTTTTTTTTTTTACATTTCAGCCCATCATTTTGCCCGGTCCCTTCACACACAAACAGTGTGATTATACAGACTCTGAACAAATTATGTAATCCCTGCCGTCCCCTCCCTACCAGGGGTTCTGTTGTACTTCATATTTTAAACATCTCATGTTGGAGAGTGTCACAATTCCTCCTCTGATCTTAAAGGGGAAGTGTGTCATTTTTCAGTGCAAAAATTTCTCATCTTAATAAGCAGAGACAACTATAAATAAGACGTTTGCAGCCATTTATTTCCCTCGAAATGTAAACACCATCTCTATGGTGCTTTCAAAATATTGCTCAGTTAGTTTGAACAAACAGAGCAAACTAGCCTGACAACAGCAACACTCCCTCAACCAATGGTGTGAGTTTGGGGCAGGGCTATCTGTTTGTTCAGCCAATAGCACATGGGGGCTTGTTTGGGGAAACCTGTGTGAAAACAGATGCTATTTTGTGCAATTTTTTATCTTTTAACAAGATATAACTTGCTCCACCTCTGAAACAACTTTTTTATGACCTGATCAATTTGTGATGAAAAAAATAAAGAAAAACTGTTATTTCTTAATTAAATCTAAAACTGTAAAAAAAAATATTTGAAACAAAATAAAGGTAAACTGAAATAAAATATAAGAAAACTTGCCAAAGCAACATTTTTCATTTTCAATTAAACTTAAAGTACTAAAATAACTAAACTAAATTAACTAAAACAGATGAATAAAAATTCATCAAAACTATATACATAGATTAAAAAAGCACAAAATTACTAAACCTTTAACAAAAATGAAAGTGAAAACAGAAAATATAAAAATAAAATCTAATTCTAAATATGAACAAAAATTATAATAACATCAATGATACTTAGATAACACTGGAAAGGGCTTGATTTTTTTGCATTAAATATCCTACTCAAATATCGTAAATGTCATTTAAATAAATACCAACCAAATAACTTCCTACTGAGTTTTGCATTAATTATTTCCTCTCCTAAACTAAGTATTCAAGAAATAATGTACACATTTCCTCTTGCAACAAAACTCTAACATCCATATATGTATACAGGTGACACTTACCGATAAAAGTTTTACAATAAGAGGAATTTTGTACATTGTTTATTGAACACATTGTTCAAGAGAGGAACTGGCTGATGCAATGTTCAGTATGAAAGCCATGAATGCTCAATAACTCCACATTTCCAAAGAGGGTAAAATACCAGCACACACAAAGCCAGACAGTCTGTGGTGTGCACGTATGTGAGAGTGAATGAGAGCGAGAAGAAAAAGTGGAACGACTAAGCCGGAGCGAATGGACAGCTGTCACATCCAATGTGTGTCACTGCCAGAGACGACTGCAGACTGACCTGCTTATGTAACCCAAACAGCTGTGGACGTCCTCAAGGGGAAACACACTCACAGTGTATGTCTCACCTCACCTTCAGTGATGCATAGAGACAAAATGACTAAGGCTAAAACCATCAAAGTAAACAGCTTCTCCCTCATCGACGCAAAAGGCATTAAAACAAAGTATGTGCATGAAAGAAGAGTCTTGGAGAGAGCCGATTGCTGTCTCAGAGTGACAGCAGAGCGAGAGACAGACAGATAAAAATGAAGACAGTGTAAACAGGACTCTAGTGAGGAGATAGAGTGGCAGAGCTGGCCGGCTCCTGTGCTGTTATTCCTGTTCTGTATGCCAAGTTGGCAGCAGATCTGGCCGTCTGTCAGTATGGTTCTGAACAAAAGGCTCCTCGGGGAGCAGGCTTGATGAGGAGGCCCGAGCAAACAGCCAGGCCCACTGCCTGACCTTGGAAGGACTGAATTGCTTAACACCAATGTTGGGAAGGAGTGTAAGAGCACTCAATGAGCAGCAGTCTGATTCAACGCTGTAACAACAGATGTTTGTAACAGCTAATCAACACCCCCCCAAGAATGGGATTATGGGGGATTTTGCTAAAACGCATATATGGTTGACACTGGGCGAGACATTTTAAGAAAAGAAAAAATATAATATGTGGGAACAAAATTCCTCCGAATTCCTTTAGCCTTTATTTAAATAAAAACTTTATTTAAATCTATCTATCTGCTTATTCATCCATCCATCCATCAATCAATCACTCAATCAATATCTATCCATCCATCCATCCATCCATCCGTCCGTCCTCCTGCCCATCAATCTATCTATCTATCAATCCACGAAGCCATCAATCAATCCCTTAAAATAAAAGTGGAAAAATACTGCCCCTTAGCAAAAAATTATTTTTGACACTGGTTCTTGGTTTCCATTTCATCTAATTTCATCAAAATTTAGATGATCTTAAACATTTGCTATGCTACAGTGAAAACTTGAGCTTTAAACAGGCTACAAAGAGAACACGAGCTTCATTCCCCCATAATTCAACCTCTAATCCATTTCTCACTCACTTTGGGAGTCCCAACCTCCTCCTCCATGAGGCTGTGTTGAGTAGCACAGGAGGACTGTGGGAACGTGAAGGAGTCTGCAGGGGCTTGAGGCACAGCTGGGGATCTTAGGAGACGTATGTTCTGAGGAAGGAGGCTCACCTGAGGAGCAGCGCTGCTCGCCTGCGTTGCGGAGAGAGAGATACGTAAAGTCAACTAGTTGGTAAACACCATATTTACTCTACTGTTAATATTTTAATTTTCAGAGGCAATTTGAAGAGTGATACCTTGACGACAGTCTGCTCTGCAATTGTACTGGGACGTCTCTGGCGGGCATCGAGTCGGGGCTCCACTGGGAAACTGCAGCGGTGGGCCTTTAGCCTCTCAACCAGCAAGTAGTAGATAGCAGCAAAATGATTGTAACTCTTATTCTGAAGAGACTGCAAAACAGAGAAATAAACGAAAAAGAGCCACATTAGTCAAGCCTGTGTGGTTATTAAAGATGCAATTACATTTCTTTAAGTTTGTGTTATTTCTCACCTCTACTGTCTTGTGCTGGTCAATGCCCAGGCTATGCATCAACCGGAGCACCTGCTCACTGTATTCTCCCACACCAGCCTCCCCCTCTACAGTCTGCTGATATAACATCGGCCTCTGCACAGGCACCTCTATCACCATCCACTTGTGTTCCTTTATTTGTCCTATAGACAGACGCTTGGAGGGGTCTAACACCAACATTCGCCTGATCAGATGCTCACAGTCTGCACATAAAAGAGAAAAGAAGATAAAGATAAACATGACACCTCCTGTACCCAGGAACAAAAACAACACTTGCCAATCTAACCCCTCCGGTTCTACTCAAGCCGGTCTAAGCGAGTGTTTCCGGCAAGGAGGCAGGCGCGCTAACAAGGACACTAAAGACTGCAGGGGGGTGAGGTTTACCTGCACAGCTCTTACTAACTGGCCAAGAAGCAAATGTGAGTTGATGGGTAATATGTTTAAACCATATTCTCTAGCATGTGGTCATTACAGGTTTTTTTTTTTAAATAATACTTTCATTAAGCAAGAACACATTTGATTGATCAAAAGTGACAGTAAAGACATTTATAATGTTACAAAAGATTTCCATTTCAAATAAATGCTTGAAATAATAATAATAATAATAATAATAATAATAAAAACTAACATCAAATCAGCATATTAGAATGATTTCTGAAGTATCATGTGACACTGAAGACTAAGTAATGGGTGTTAAAAAAAATTCAGCTTTGCCATTACAGGAATATACAAAATTACATTTCAAAATCTATTTAAATAGAAAACACTTTACTATGGATTTAGGTGTTTTGCTTCACATGTCTAAGAACACCCATTAAAAGCTGTTTTAATATACATTTAATGAACTAATACAAAATATAGCTTTGTGTCAGAAAAAAAAAATCAAAATATTCAAAACCCATTGTAAAATATTCCTGAATACACATGTGACAGCATATTAATGCATCAAGTTGCTTTGCAAAACCCAAACAGCACTACAGTTTACTTGGCCGAGGAACTGTTTCTTCTGAAAGCAATTACCAGTAAATTATCATTATTATTAGTCAAGTATTATCATAATTGTGGGAGCAGTAAGAAAGTTCTGTGCTTGTCTCAGCAGTGAGAACAGCAGCTCTTTACAATCTCATCCTGAAAGGGTCACAGTGTGTTTGCTTCACAGTAAACACTGCTGCATCTAAAGCATACTGTACACTCAGAATTGGTGACAGCCTGTACCGTCCAATGCTTGGCTCAACTAAAAAAACTGCCCAACAAACGTTTCACTGTCAGACTAACCCAAACCCAAAACACATTATCCTCTTGAGAATGCACAAGGCCTTTTGTCTGTCCCTGTGCCCTTGATTAATGACCATGTCTGACTCAGCTGGGCTGAATGAAACTGAATGAGACTTCACAGGACTAACAGTGATGCGGGTGTTCTCAACGCTTCTGTGCGTCTCGCTGCTGATCATTTTATTCAAGACTGGCTCTTCCTGTTAATCTGCAGCATTTACGGTTTCTGGAGAGCCTGCGAGACACTAGAGCAAACAGAGGGAGTCGCACAGCTACAGTAATACTCCTTGTGCTGGAACACAGTGGGATGTCTTGCTGGAAACATCCTCCTCTCGACAGCTCCCTCACTTCAGCAGCGGGAATCACAGAATCTTATTACCACATTCATGTGGAAATCATATCCATAAATTCAGCTGTGAGGAACAGTTTGTAAACCCTCTGGAAATACCATGAATTTAGGATGAATGGTTCTTCGGATGCAAACTGGCTGTAATACTGATATTTATAGATTTTTAATCACTATATGATTGAAGACTATATTTATGAATTAAAAATGAAAATTCGGTCATCATTTACTCATGTCAATCACAACCTGTATGATTTACTTTCTTATTAGGTGGAACATAAAATATTTAGAAGAATGTTATCCAGTTTCTTTCCTTTGACTTCCATTATATGAACCAAAAAATACAATTGAAGTAAATGGGAACAAAAGCTATTTGGTTGCTAACATTCATAAATATCTCCTTATGTGTTCCACAGAAAAAAAGAAATGCTAAAAGGTTTGGAATGACATGAGGGTGAAGAAATGATAACTGAATTTTCATTTTTTGAGTAAACTATCCTTTCAAGCCCGGGACTAGAAATTTTTAAATCCTAAACCGCAGACTGTCTGAGTCATTTTGTAACTGACTTATGTTTTGAGTCATGGAACATGGCCCAAGGTCTTTGAGCTTTAGATCTTATACAGCTGCTGTAAAGTCTTGTTTCCTCTGTGAGTTTATTGATCTCGGCTGTTCAAAGCAGCTCAACACCATTTCACATCTTCATTAAATGTAAGGATGACGATTTGGTGTTGGTATGCAGCGCTTTGTTTTCCCTGGAGATAAAGATTTTATATTTACCCAAAAAGTTCTAGTTTAGCCTACAGAACTTTGTTCCAGTAGTATTGTCGACTTTAACAAAGACCCCAGTATCAGAGGAGGATCAGATGCTGCTTTGGTTCTGTGCAAATGATTTAAACATGATGGTTTAAACAAAAATGTACAGCTGTAAAACTTCTGTGTAAATGCACTGCCTCTATGCAGCATGCAACAGCTTAAATGCACCTTTTGTGGTAAATATGCAGATTAAGCTGCAGCTTTTGCAGGGCTTTTGCCATGTAAAGACAATGTAAGACTCCTTTTGTCTTCAGATCACATTTCAGGAACAATTTAATCGGATATCTAGATTGTTTATAAACTTTTTTTTTTGCGTAAATTCAGGAATGTCAAAACTAAGGATTAAAATGAATGTTAATGAAACTTCAGCAGCAAAGACTATTTTCATGACAAGAACAAGGAGGATTAAAATAATAAAATAAAATCAATTATCCATCACAAAAGATTTTTTCAAATTTACTTGTGATAAAAATTCTAACATTTTTTTCTAGTGAGACCTATATATAAAAAATGATATGATCAGTAAGTCATAGCAACAAATGTTTTTCCATTATTTTAACTCATCTAAATAATTTTAACCAATTTCAAGTTTAAGTTATACAAAATTTTACTTTTAAAGCCAGTTTGAATGTTTTTTTATTTTTATTTTTTACAGTATACTAAAATTATCCTAATCTGTGGCAAATCTCAAATTTCTAAGTAAAAGTACTTTCCATATCCATAATTTTATTTCACCTCAAATTATTAGACAAGTACCATAGGAAAGTTTGGGATTTCTGAAAGTTGTCCTACAGTACATTTCATAGAAGATATTGCCATTACTATGCAAGTTCCTGAATGTTCCATTGTCTCGAGTTCTGATTAAACCAACCAGAATAATTCTGGAAAAGTACTTCTTCACGGAGAAGAAAGCCAAAACTCCCCGTATAACACACCAGGCGCTCATAATCTTTCCCAACGGTGCGTGTGCTGTATTCACTGTGTAACGTAGTGTGTAGCATGTAGTGTGTACTAGCACTCTTCTGTCTAAGAGCACGCTGAGGAGGGGTCGATACTCCGTACGGGTGAAATCCTGTGTGATGAGAGCATTTGAAAAGGAAATGTAAAGGAAAAGCACACGCTGTTCTTCTCATTTGGGGAGTATGCTCAGCTACACTGCGAGACCTGCAAGGATCTCAACGTTGCTTAATTGTTTAAATGTCTTGAACAAAGTCAATGGACCCCTACTACCAGCCCCCCTCCCCCCAATCATGGGCCATCCTGGCAGGACCGGTAGGTTAACATGTGTTCGCTCTTCCTCGGGTTACTTGATCCGTGTTTAATCACAGTGAGCAAAGCTTGTGTAGAATGAACGAATGTGACATTCTGACTCTTACGTCAAGAGCGGCCCACCGTCCTTCCTTCCCTCTCTCTCTCAGTCTGCCGTGAACTGGCTCGCTGCCAGCGAGGATAGTCTGAACTGTCTTGCTCTCACCCGTTGCCCTCTCACTTTATCTCTCTTGCCCTCCTTTCTATCTCGATCACAATCTCGCCCTTTGCAGCTTGTGTTATTCTGCCTGTAAAATGAGTGGAGTAAATGTTGACTGCTGTGATTTTACTGAGCATGGGTCAACCACTTTAAAGTAACAACTAGTAGACTTATCAGTTTTAAGGAAGCTCTGTATAACTAGATCGGCGTTCTGGTTCACCTGACCCTGATTGGATGCGTTTCTTTGGGGGCAATCACATAGTGGGTTAATTCAGCTAGTGAGATCTCGAGACGTGCTTTCAAAATACTATCTGTAACAAAATAAAATACACAACGGTGGAATCCATGCAAAAAATATGAACTGAAAAGAAAAAAAAAAAATTCAGATACACTTGTCAATAGGGATGCATGACATAGCAGTACCATCAGTAAGCGACTTTCATTTATTGCATTGGTCGATATTGGATGTTTAATTGCTCATTTCCCTGAATTTTTTTTTTTTTTAACTATCCTACAAAAGTTTTTTTTTTAAAGTAATTATTTTATTCATCAAAGATGTATTTAATTGATCAAAATTGTCAGTAAAAACATTTATAATGTTACAAAAAAAAAAAGTATCACAGATTATGCTGAAAATTCAGCTTTAACGTCACAGGAATAAATTACATTTTAAAATATATTTAAAAAGAAAATAGTTATCTTAAATTCCAATCTTTTACAATAAATGCAGTTTTAGTGAGCATAAGAAACTTCTAACTTCTGAACTTCTAACTTCTTCTGAACAGTAAGTGTAGATTATCTTTGGCGTTCATATTTGAATAATTTATTAACAGTGTTAAATGTAATTTAGCAAATCTCAAAATGAACATCCATTTTTCCTATTTAAATATAACACTATGATGCTTAAATTCACATGTAGAATTTAAAATTAATAGTTTATAATTGGCTTATCATCAACAGAATTAAAAGAAATAATCATTTTATTGATATCGACCAGAATTGTAATATCAGAGCATCCCTAGCAGTCAACCACACTAACAGACTAGTCGGTTACAGGATGACTAGTTTGCTGGTGGATCATCATGACTCATTTTATGTTCCACTGCTAAACGTCTCCGAGCAGTTAGAGCCGTTCCTCTTTATACAGTCCAGACACACACAAACTGTAGCCAAGCACTTATGGAATGTTTTAATTGACCAGGCTTGAATTTCATGAAAAAACAGCAACTGCTGCCAGAAAACCTCTCCTAGTCTCACCTTCTGTCATGAAGTAAGGAATACGGAAACGGCCCTCCAGAACACGCTGCCGCAGAATGGGGAGAGAGGGGCCATCGAAGGGCAGGGCGCCACACACCAGCACGTACAGAACCACCCCCATGCTCTGCAGGAACACACACACAGCGTCAGCTCAGTGGTGAATAACACGATCACAATGTGCAAATGTACAGGTGCACACATTTAAAGGGATAGATCACCCTAAAAATGAATATTTATTCACCCTTTCTAAATTTGCATGACTTTCTTTTTTGTGGAACACAGATGCTTAGCAGAATGTTAATGCTGCTCTTTTCTCACTGTATATGAGCATCCCACCTAATAAAGTCAGCAACTTGAGAGTAAGTAAACGATTTTCACTTTTGGGCAAACTCTTTCTTTATTGGCAGTTAATAGAGAGCAAGAGAGCTTTCACATGATCTGATCTCTATCTCACACTGAGCACAGGGTGTTTGGTTTACGCTTTGACGTCAGCTGAGTTCTCAAAGGTTGAAAAGGTGGTAACGCAAACAACTGTCAGCTGACTCACTAATCATTTACAGCGTGAACCTGCACGTATAATGCTGGCTTGTCGGTTGAGTGCAGAGCAGCATTACCCAGATGTCCAGCTGGGGTCCCTCATACTGCTGTCCCTCAAACACCTCTGGGGCTGCATATGGAGGACTCCCACACCATGTGGCCAGGGGCTTTCCCGACTGGAAGAAATTTCCAAAGCCAAAATCTGCAGGGATGAAAAAAATAGAGAAAGGTGATATAAGAATGAAACTGACAGGGTTTGCTATGTCTGTGTTCAGGGACATGGATCACATTTCAGCTTTAGGGGACAAACAGGAAAGTTTCATTACAATATTGACTGTACTATCAAGGTTCCCACACCTAGTGACCGTTGAACTCTTCCAGTCATTTGTGACTGCTGTCAACCAATTTAATGAATTACACTACAGTTTAAAAGTTTATGGGTTTTTTTTTTTAAGTCTTTTGCGCTCATACATACAATAAAACCAGTAATATTTTGAAGTAGTTAACTGCTTTCTACTTTAATATATTTATAAAATATATTTTATAAAGCTGAATTTTCAGCAACCATTACTTCAGTCTTCATTACATTTCCATGACTTTTCCAGGGCTAGAAGCATCAACTTTAAAATTACAGATGCTTTAATTCATAAAAATAATGGCAAACACAGGTTCATGACTGGTGAGGCATATTGATGGTTGTTAAATTCTCAATTTACCCACTTTTGGCAAGTGTGGAAAAAAGAAAGGATCCTGTAAGTGTGTGAATCATTTGTCTTCAAACATCAAGAGTTGGGAAATATAATATCCTTTCGCGTGCATACCGTAATTTCTGTGCAAAATTAGTTTACTGATGAACCAGAGATGTAAAACTTGCTTTACATGATTACCCATGACTCTGAAAGTACAGACACTGCAAAAACATCCTTCTCTAATAACCTACAGTAAGCCAAAAACCCATTTTCTCCACACATCCTCAAAGCTCACAGAACAATGCTTTTACAGCCCACTTCTTTCTACTTTGATGACTAATATTATTGCTGTACTCATTGAGAAAAAAAATCGTTTCCACACAAACTTTGCCATTAGTGTGTAATTTTGCCTACAGTAGAAAGGCAACTTTTATATAGAGACCATTTTTAAAATCTTTCAGATCCCATGAAATCAAAATTTGAGTTTGTGGTTTTGAATCTGTCTGAAGTCATCTATATGTTAGTGTTAGATATAAAGATTTACACTTTATACATTTATTGAAAACAGAGCAAAAATATTCACCCATTGCACTACAGATCTCCAATCAAATGCTTTCTAGAATGAAAATATCCCTCCCTTTAATACTGCCTATGACTGATTAGAAAATAACGGAAAATGTGCATTGCTGTGATATAATTAAAGCCCATTGGCTATTTTATAAAAGACACAAATCCTTTGAAATGTCTCATCTTAAATTCCTGTTTCAATAGGAAATACATCAGCGAGGAAAGAAAACTGTGCTTAAAAAAGTCATGGGGTCTTGAGGAAAGAAATAAACAGTGACTTGATTTATACTTTGACTAACAAGCTGTAACACTGTGTAAATTGAGAAAAGATCAGACTACATAACACAAGGTCACTTAAAATTCCTATGAGACTAAATTGGCATTATACAGTACCACACTACGTCTACTGGCAAATGTTGTATAATGCGGTATGCTGACAACAGCCAATGAAGGAACAGAGGGTCGCTAAGCCAACACACAAGCTGAGCAGCATCTGTAATAGGGTTTAGTGGATCATGCCGTGCAAACCCTGAAGATGGAAACCGTCATCACCACCTCAATCTGGCTTTAATGGGTTTGGAAGAACTTTACAAAGTGCTCAGAGATTAGATACAATGGCCACCACTGCCAGAAGTCTAAGACAGTGGCGTCTTGGCCAAATATGGTTCTCAGATAAATCAGCCCAATGTGTACAACGGTCGACCTTCCTTAAAAGCATAGGCTACAAACCTGTATTTGTTCATAACTGTGTGCAGCTGCAAAAAAACATACAAAAAAAAACAAGACCAATTTACTTGAAAAGCAAAGATACTAGGATCTGCTTCCAAACAATACATCTTGAATTAGGTTTATTTTTTTCTTACATTTGCATTTTCTTATTTTATGCTTAAACCTCACTAAATTTAGTTAGATTTATGCTTAAAAAAAAAAAAAATGCCAATGTGTATACGTATTATATTTTGTATGTATTATATATACACATATATACACATTATTTTATAGTGCATTCTGTTTGGAATTTAGTCATTAAGGATGAAATTATCATTGGAATGTCAAATCTTCAGATTTTATTTAAATTCCAGTGAGTATTAAGAGTTTGTCTAGAATCTGAGCTTCAGGGGCCTCATAAAATGAAAATGGGAACCTTAAGGGAGAGATAAAAAGCAGCCATGTTCGTTTTACATTGTGACTGTGATGTAAGAAGCCAGTATGATGAGTCCATATCAGTTGAGCTGACCCACTTCATGAGTTGAATGCTGAGCAGGAGGAATTGACGTCAATGCCCTAGGCAGTCCAGCGGCAGACATTGCAGGAGTGAGCCTCAGCATTCAATACAGGAATCACATCCGGCCCTGGAGCTTAACTCCTGCAGCTTGGAAAACAGTGGCTAATGCCATATTTAAAGGCAGGCAGAACTGAACTTTTTGTTACTTTAAATAAAAGCTTTTATTGAGGTCAGTAGCACTGGCTCTCATAATTTGGTCATGTAGTGGACACACAACATGCTCTGCATTTGGACTGGTGCTGGAGGTTGATTGTGTAAAGATCTCTGGGGATCCAATCATAACAATTTTTATACGGTTTCCCAATCATTGCCCACCCCCAGGAAGTCTCTCAATCCCACAGGTTTGCTCATTCAACATGATTTACGGGAAAAACAGTTGTAGTGTACACTCTTCTCTTGCTTCACCCTTTAACATTCTAATGTCATGTAATCACAATGCAAAACCACTGTAATATGAAACATATTTTGCTCTATATATCTGTACAATATGGAAAAATGTATTCATGGTTAATAGATTAGAGTTTCACTGTCTTCTTCTTTCAGTCATGATGCAAGCACATAAATGTTTGAAGTGGAACATAAAAGGCTGATGACCTTTCTTTGAGTGACCCAGCTTCAGCCATCTTCTAAAAGGCTGACTGTGCATCAGTGTGAGGGCTAAAAGAAAAAGGACCTTTAACAAAGCCTTGTGGGACACTCCTCTGTACTGGCCACTGAATTACTTGCTGTGCCAAACATCATAATCTACCAACATGATAGTGGAGACTGGGCAGAGAGCAGGTTGATGTGTCAGGGAAACTGACAATGTTTGGTCTGCGTGTGAATATGTGCACACATATGTGTGTGGGAAGCTCTCCTGGCTGCCTTTATAGTCAGTAACCTCTTGATTGCTCAAATTCAAATTAAATTGCAAATGAACCTTAGTCTGAATATATAGCTCAACACAGAATGCACCTGTGTTCTTGACGTTAGTCATGACTCCACCAACTGAGCAGTACCCGAGTCATCACCCTAAGCAGTACAGTTTTGATTAATAAATTGTCCATCACACCCTATAATTAACTATGGTGAAATCACAAAAATGTAGGCGAAAATCTTCTAAAGCAAGGGAAATTCCAAACCAAAAGTACCAAACCATTATACAAACTATGATGTTTTACACTACAATCTAGACTCTCCACTTCAGTGTTGATAAAAGCAAACACACACACACACACACACACAACAGTTGTTTTTTTATTTATGCTTTTTATTTGTGCATTTACCCAATAGCATAAATAAAAAGCATAAGTAAAATAAATAAATCTATTTCATTGAGCATATATTACATATAAAATAATGATAAAATATAATTCATTATAGCCATAGAATATATATTATATATTATCAAATTGGGTAAATGTGTACACATTATATGTAATATATAAAATAACTAATATAAAACAGTTGTTTTATATTTTTCAACAATTCAATATCAATACCAATGTACCAAAGACTAGAAATGTATCAAAATTTTAGATAATGTAACTGTGACCGCCTATACCAGCAATCTTGATGTTCATGTGTCCATCAAGCAGCAGATTCTCCGCCTTCAAGTCCCGGTGAACGATGTTTCGATTGTGGCAGTACTCAACAGCAGACAGAATTTGCCAGAACTTGCGTCGTGCCTCTGGTTCACTCAGCCGTCCATGCTTGGCTAGGTAGTCTAAATAAAGATGAAGTGAGGTTAGTTAAACATCACAAATACACAAAGCACAGACCTGAAGCAATTAAACATTTTAAATGGGTAATGTAGTGTAATATGGGTCACAATAAAATGTGACTGAAAAAAAAAGAAGAAAAAAAAAAGAAAGTGTTGAAAACCATGACCACACGCTGTACCGGGAAAGGCTCCGGCGGTGTAGTGTGGCTAGTGGCAGAGATTGATGAGCCACAATAAGGAGGCTCTGTGGTGTGTGAGTAAGGTAAACATCCCCCCGGATGGTGTAATCATGTGGTCACCACACCCTAGAGTACTGGGTCAGTCCCTGGCCCTCGGCCTGTGGGCCAAACCTACAGTCCTCACACATTCCATTCCATACTCGTCTTGGGATTACATTGAGGTGGGCTGGCAGAGTGATTGTGGGTACATGGCAGTGTGTTTAAGACGTCATTCTCTGCATAAGCTGTTTTTCAAATATCAAAATCAATTTTCAAAAACAGACGGCAATTTGTGTTTGCAGAATTACCTTGGATAACCTAGCCTTAAAGGGATAGTTCACCCATAAAGGAAAATTCTATCATTAATTACTCATCATGTCGTTCCAAACCTGTAAGACCTTCATTCATCTTCAGAACACAAATTAAGATATTTTTGATGAAATCCAAGAGCTTTCTGACCCTGCATAGACAGCAATGCAACTACCACATTCAAAGCCCAGAAAGGTAGTAAGGACATTGTTAAAATAGTCCACGTGACATCAATATATATATATATATATTTAATGTAAAATTCATTGAGCTTACCAATTAGATACCAGATTCTAACATTCTGAAATTGTGCTCCATTTTAAACTTTTTTTAGGACTATTCTGCTAATCAAAAAACACGTCTGACATAGGAATGTCTCGTATTTGTGTCAAATGACCAACAGGAATCTGCTTTAAGATAAGGTGTTCATATACACTCTGCTTTATACCACTCAACTGGGTGTAATCACCCCCACTAAATCACAGACTGTGGACTTTGGTCAACAGAACAACATATCATTCTGGTGCCAGCATACCAGGTACCTCAGGCATCTAAAATGATCTTGTTATGCATGATTTTTTTTCTTCTCTTAGCCATGTGAGCATTAACAAGATAGACTTAAAAGAGCCTGAGCTGGCCAGCTGGGCTAATAAAAGTTGCTTCTACTTTATAAGTAGTACAACTGGAGTTACTCTCAACTGACCCTTACAAACAGAGCAGCAGTCACACCACAGTCGCATAGACTGACTTACTGCCTTTAAGAGACACGCGAGAGGAGAAAGAGCATTTCCTCTTCCCAGCAAGGTGCATTTTACTGCCGGGGTAATTTTTATTAGGGGTTTTAAAGCATGAACTAACTGAACCTTGTCCTGGCAGTATTGTCACGTACAAAAAAAAAACTTTAATTCACTGAAATAAATAAGTTTTTTGTAATAATAATAAAAATAATAAGTATTTAATAAATAAAATATTTTATTAATAAAAAAAACATATTACATTTAATAGTTAATAAGGTCATTCTGCATATATAAGCATATACATTAATTTTAAAATAATTAGAAAAAAAAAAAATCCTTCAAACTATGCCCTGGTATTTTCTAATACTTTAATTAGATTTAATTAGATTCTTCATTAAGTAGATGACCATTTATTTTAAGCTTTTCACATCATGCTCTTCACCATCATTCTGTATTCTCTTGCTGTGTGACCATTTGTTTTAATTATAAAAAATATTTTCAAATTTTTTCAATCAGTCTCTTAATTTATGAGATCATAAACTCTAAACTGCATACATACTAATTAAAGATCAGTTCAAAATTAGTTCAAATTAAAGAATAAAACCGTGGTATTAAATATCTAAAAAAAAAAAACTTAATGCTTCCATAATAAATATGCAAAAACATGGTAATAACAAGATAAATTTGGTAATTTTTATTTTGGTTATTTTGTTACAAATAAGTGAAACTATTTCCAACATACTGAATACTTTTCTTCTGGTCTCCGAACACATGTACGCTCTTTCCAGTGAGTCATAAATGATCTAGTCAGGAATTATGAGTTTTCCTATACTACCATAACTAATGCTAAAACCTAAAATTGACAGACTAGAAATAGAGCCAGAGGGTAAAAGGCAGGAATCGAGACGCTGAGGGCAGACACGGGTGTCAAGACTGATCAGCTGACATCTTCAAAAAGAACCTTTTCTCCAGCTCTAGATTTTTCTAAAATATGCATGGCCTACATTTCTCCCCTCCTCTTCCAAAATTCAAATCAATGTCTCTTAGCTTTCCCTCTCTCTCCTGCTTTGCCTGTGCGTTCTGCAGCTCCTACTTATTCGAAGTTGACCCAATTTCCAGGTCCCTCTAATGCTTCGGCTCTGCTCTGCGGTGTTGGTGGAGCAGACATGCTCTAGTAGTGGGCTTCTGTGCTGCTAAGCTCCACCACGGGGGACCGAACCCAGCACTTCACAACACCAAATGCTGCTCAGTCTCTCTCTCCTCTCTCTTTTATCCCTGTGAAGATTATTTGATGGGAGTGAGTGCCTTTGTTATGTTAGAATAGCTTAGATTCGGTGTGATGCAAGCACACACCACTTGGTCTTAATGATTCCAAAAAGTATCTCTCATAATTTGTGATTAACGAGAGACTTTTAGTCTTGATAGAGATGGCACATGCTGTAAATAAGTTGCATAATCATATTGTGCAACAGAGAATCTCAATAGCTGGACAGCATGGCCTCTCAGTACTACAAGAGAGTAATTATATGGTAATCTTGACAAAAACTGTTGTGTAAGTATTAGTTATGCCATGTCGACAGATCATTTTATTTGTTTTTTTATTTGTTTGACCTCGGAAACCTCATTTCAATTCTCTACGGGACATTTGGCTGTTATCTCACCCTTTGGCACAATTGGGCGGGAACAAGTCATTTGGTTTGCCCCAGCCACGACATCCCTCTTTATATCTCTTTCAAAACAGAGAGGCTGTTGTCACCAGGGTCATGGTGTCCGTACAAAGTACACCACAACCGCGAGATTGTAAAAGAATCACGCTAAATATCTGTTTATTGTCTAGCCATAAAACACTTTACCAGTACGAGCTTGCTGATTGGTGGCTGGCCAAACAGAATATGCGTGACAAATACTGTATGTTTACAAAAATACAACAAATAGGCCTACATCCGAAACAAAACAGTGTTAAGTCATTTGTCTGTCCGCAATGAATGCAGAAATGTTACACAATGCAGAACAGCCAATTAGAATGTATTTAATGTTGAATATACAGTTTTGGACCAATAGGATTTCACTGTGGGCGGGGCTACTCTATCTATAGGCTTTATATTACAGCTATTTCCCTTAAAACGCATCAAAACTTACACACACACACACACAAAAACTTGACTCCCCAGGGTAGGAACACATTCTTGGTAGCATATCACATTGCCGTGTACTGTGAAACAGACACACTGTTATGCAAGAACAATGTGTGATGATTATGTGAGTTTTCACAGGTGGTGCACAGCAGCTGCTGCTACAAAATCAAACCTTGAGTCTGAAATCGCCCCCACACCCTTAATTGTTGCACTATTTGAGGGGACAGCCATTTTCAGTGGTGTCCGAAACCTTAGAGGACATTATCAATTTCACTCATTCAATCCCACAATGCACATCAATAACGAGTGTACAACTGATATATGTTTAACAGCTAGAGAATACCCATAGTGCACTGCGAGAGTCACTCTGCGAATGAATTGACGCATCTTGCCAGAAGATAGTGCCCGCAGCTGATTCATCCATCCATCCTTCTGCACTGTGTCCGAATTCACTCACGTTTTCATTCACTCCTTCAAGTGAACTATATTAGTAGCCTAATGCAAGGAATAGTGAATGAGGGTATAGGGGGCGATTTCAGATTCAGCCAAAGAGATCAGTCACTGGCAGTAATATAGTCTATTTGTACATCATTTTCACCCTCAGAAATCACCAACAAGTCATTTTTTTAAAGGGATAGTTCATCTAAAAAAAACCTGAAAATTCAAACTATTTACGTCCATGTTATTCCAAACCATCTTCTCTGTGTGAAGTCTTTAAAGAACATCTGACCAGAATATCTTTTTTCCATATAGCTACTGTAATAAAAGTGAAGGGCTGCAGTGAAAAAAACTATACAATATCATAACAGTAGTATTCCCTAATATTACAAATCTTAAGTCGTCATTCAATAACTTTGTGGGAAAAACCAAATGGAAGATTATCAGTGAATAAGGAACTAAATCATGAAGTGTCTCATGAAGTGATCATATGACTTTCAGAAGACTTGAATATAGCACATGTCAAATGGACTGTTATTGTGGGGCTTTTGGATGCTTTTTGAAGCATTAAAAATTCAGTTGGTCCACTCTAACTGTAACAGGTGACCAGTACTGGTACTTCGTTAAAAAATTCTCCTTTCGTATTCTACGGAAGAAAGTAAGGCACTCAGGCAAATTTTTGCATGAACTAATCCTTTAATTATCTTTGACCTTCAGTTTTTCTCTTAGCTTTGAGCTTGTGTGTCAGACAGAACAGAACTCCAAAGCAACGGAAAGACAGACAGCTGAGCCGTCAGAATATGATCATCATCACTGACACATTTGTTGCTTGTGACTATGATGGTTATTCACACAGACTGTGTTTGTCTCGGCTGAACTAATTTCAGCCTGACCTTTGGTACTATCATCTGAAACCAAGATGTTAGTCTGAATACACACTTTCTCCATGTCAGTGATGTAGAATCAGGATAAATGTATAGTGAAATTGATAAGTGGTAGGTCTGGCTGTCAGAGAGCAAGATATTTCATATCAGGTATCAAAATTTGCATCTCACCATTGTAAATGTTTGGTACCACTTACCAAAGATTTCTCCATTTTTGGCGTATTCTGTCACAAGGTACAGCATATTCTTGGTCTCCATGACCTGCATGAGGATGAAAAAATTATGCATTACAGGTAAAATCCTCTTGTCTTGCCACTACAATAGATAGCCAGCATAGATCCAAAATACACACGAATCACAAAGCGAGTGCAAATAGTGGGTTGAGTGATAAAATGACTGCTACAGTACATTCAGCTGAAATCTGAAGTATCCCATTGAGTTCACAGTATTATAATGAAACACACATGAATCAGAGTGGGATGCTGGTTTACTCGTAAGCTCGATTCACAGTGGAGTGTCAGAGCCAGCAATGTGTGGGAGGACTCCAGAATTAGCCAAAGAAAACAAAAAGATGAATAGGACTAAATGTAGTGTAGAGAAGCAGCATGTTATAATTCAGAAACATTCACAGAGTCCCACATAAACACTACTGTCAGCCATTTATACAGTCTGTTGGTTTGGGCCCTTATCGGGGCTCAAGTTGTAGGGGTTTTTCTGCTCTTTCCATTTAAAGGCATTACAGGGTTGACTAATAAAATCAGCAGCTAGGCCAGAATATGAATCATCTTTTAAACTCCTAAACTAATTCTCCTTTCCAGAAACATGTTTTGATGGAAGCTGTGATCTCAGAGCTGCTCAGAACACAATGATCACAAAGCACTTTTTATCCCAATCAGCTGCCAAATAAGCAAATAACTGGAAATAACTCAAATTATCTCATGTCAGTAGTTGATTGTACACTAGTTGGCTGTCTGTTACGTGACACACTGGCAGTGGTTAATCACATTACACCAAGGGATGTGTCATGCTGTTGCCAATGATAACTGACAACAAAATAGGACTATCAATCAGTTAGAAATTACATAACGTCTATTCAAGTACATTGAAAATAATTTGGTGTAGAAACAATTGCTAGTAATGTTTTCGCAAACAATTGCAAAGAATTAATTTGTACACAAGTAACACTTTGAATTAAACATGAAATTTTGATGTAGACGTATTTTCTTGTAAAACATGCTCCAATAACCTTTTTTACAGTACTCCAATAAATTTTTACTTACAACCTAGAAAATGTTTAAAGTTTGTGTGTGTGTTGGGCAAAGTTAATTTTAAACGTAATGCATTACAGTATTGTGTTACTCTATAAAAAGTAACTAAGTAACGCAATTAGTTACTTTTTATGGAGTAACACAATACTGTAATGCATTACTTTTAAAATTTACTTTGCCCAACACACGCACAAGCACACACAAACTTTAAACATTTTCTAGGTTGTAAGTACATTGCGTTACTTTTGCATTACTTTTTCTCACCTGGGACAGGTTAGCTCATTTGCTTTTTAATAACAAAAGTTATATTTTGGCCCTTTCATACCAAAACGTGAAATTAATAAGCCTCAGGCTAAAGGAAGTGCCTCTGCACCTCACTCCCATCTTCTCTTAATATGCAGTGTCAGTGAATAAATTGGAAAACTCAGGAAGCAACTTTACTTTACTAGTTGAATCTGATACTTAATCTGATTACATAACTCGCATTACTTGTAATGCGTTACCCCTATAACTGTGTGTATGTATGAAAAAAGTATGCAGTGGGTATAGAAAAGAATCACCCCCTTTAAAATCATAACATTTTTTTTTTTTGCCAGTTTTGTTTTACTCAGTGAATTTTTTTATTTTTATGTTGGAGTTATATCTTTCGCTTGGATGTTATAAGATGCACTGAGTAAATAGAGCTGGATAAAACAAAAACTGTGTACGTCTTCATTTCAGGCTGCAAAGCAACAAAATGTGATTATATAAAAACCCACTGTATGCATATATATTTATATATAATTAATTATATATGGTGTTTTTATATTAATATACTCATGCTTCATAAATTGATTATAATGTGCTTGAAATGCATGTGTGCTACATATGCACCTATGTGATCACATCTGAAATGACCAAAGAAATAGCTGACACGTAATGCTGCTGATGTATGACGTGTGAATAAAGGCAGATCACCACAGTACATATGGACCATTTGCTGCTGCATGACGTGTACATGAGGGTGCGTGTGCAGAGCAGCTGCTTGGTGTTAGGACCCTGAGCCGTAGCAGATGGGCCAGAAGGAAACCGGGGGTTAGAGATGAGATGGCAGGGCCTGCAGAGCTGCCCACTGTTTATGAGGCCTGAAAGGAAATGACTAATTGACCCATGCCGTTTAAATGGAGTAACCATTGGAAATAATGACACACTATGATTACACGGCAAGGGCTTGGAATGGTGCCGGTACGTTGTATAATAAGGAAGCGCTATTCCCATTCCCAAAAACCAAAGTGACCTAAAGTCTTGACTCTTACATAATGCTGCAGTGAAGTCACACTAGGGGAGAAGTTATCTCATCTTCTAAGTGCTTGTGTGACTTTGACTCCAAAGTGTGAATGATCTCTAGTTAAAAAAAAATAGGCTTTTTCCAGTTGGACAAATTTAATGTGTTCATGCGAAAGTTTACTATAAAAAGTAGTTAGCTATTAACTTCGGCTTGATGGCTGGTAATATGGTGATATTTGCTCAGGTAAAATTAGAGAACTGCATCGTATATCAAATAATATTTCAGGTAAAATTTAATTATCAATACAGACAGTGGAACTACAGCTGATAAACTGTAACTCCATATTTGTTTGTACTATTGTTTTTTTTTTTGTAAAAGATCCAACCATACAATCTTATGCATTAGTGTCACTAGCTGTAAGCGCGACTCTGAAAGACATTTTAAGAGTTACCATCGAGTCAAAAGGCTACAAAAAAGCCACATCTGTATATGACATGGGCTGCCTGCGTGTTCTGCCACTGCCACTGTGTTAACACGTGTCAGATGGACTTCTTTGTTTGTTGCACCTCTTGCTGTTTTTTTCAGCATCCTGTGCAATAAGTGTCTGTTCCATTTTGTTTGGTGTCTATTAATGCAAGAACAAGTCCTGGGTCAACACTTCCAAACACAGACGTCTAAAGCCATCTCCAGCAGCAGTTGCACAGATGTTCAAATTGGTGGTGAAACAGCTGTTTCACTCTATTTCTAAATCTATTTCAGAGTTCAGATCACCTGTATGCATTGTAAAGTCCAAATTCTACTCTGTGTTATTTATTAATTAATTAGCTAGCTAGCTAGCTTACCAGACTGAAGGCTCAAAACTTTAAAAACTAAAATCAAAATCATCAGTTATTGTACCAGCCACAACAAGCTGTAGATTGTCTGTTATCAGCCCAGAAATTCTACATTGGTACATCCCTCATAAAACCTTACTATTTTTTCTAAATAGGGTTTTTATTTAAATAATTTATTATCATTTTATTTTTACATTTAGTCATTAAGCAGATGCTTTTATCCAAATAAACTTAAAAACGAAAAGCACCACAAGCAATTTATCATATTATATTGAACAGTACAGGAAATGGCCTTTACCTGGTAAAGTTTAATGATGTGTGGATGGTCCAGCATTTTCATGATCTGTACTTCACGATAGATCTTCTCTAGGTTCACAGCATCCAGCTGGGTCTTGTCGATGATCTTTATAGCCACCTGTTGAACGAAGGGCACAGAAACACACTTTCATTGGCACAGAGCTTAATGCCTCGAGCTACTCAGTGAAATTCATTAGTCTTATTGCTGTCTGCAGTGCAATTCGATCCAGTCTTCACAAGCCTATGCGGGGTTCAAGGGCAGAATACATGTGAGCAAAGCTAATACACACCTGAGCGTATGGTTAACGGCTTAACTACTGAAGTAGGCCAATGAGCCGAATTATCTTAGCATTTTCCCACAGGCTTTTCATCATTTGCCAGACAAATGGGAGAAGAACAGGAGTTATTTACCATTTCATAACCACTCATACGTCAATCCCTCTTTTGACTGTATAATAACAATGTTCAGGTAAGTACACAGAAGCAGAAAAAACAGATTGCAGAGTTAAAGACTTTGACCTATGTTTTATATCATTACAGTAATATAAAACATTTTATGTTATGAAGATTTATGACACTGTGGTGCTTCAGCTTGCTTTCTACTGTTAGTATGAGGAATCTTTATAGTATAACAGAATAATAAAAAAAACATCTTAAAAAAAATATCAGTCGAACTTGACGTACATTAAACCACAAATATTTTTCCATGCGAAAGAAAGGCTCAACAATAAGGATTTTTTTCTGCTGGCCAGGTCGGATTGGATTTTTACCCTGCCAACATTTTCACCAGTCCTACCACAATTTATATATTTTCCAACATTGTTGCATTGCAAAACATTAAAAATAATGTTCTGAAAAATAAACTGTTGGGCTCAGTGAAAATTTTGGTAAAGCCTGCAAAAACCAAAACCTAGAATAAAATACCTAGTGTAATACCTATATTCTATAAAAATATTTTTAAATCTATATAAAAATGTATCTAAATATATATTAAATGTAAATATATGCAGTAAATATATTAAATAAAATATATACAAAATTACTCAAAGGCTCACAAAGACTTGAAAGGGTGGCATATGATAAAAAAAAAAAAAATACTGACTGGTTTATGATTGTAACTTATGCTTTAATGATTTGTTTTCACGCAATTTCAACAAAACACCATCTCTGTTTGCCAGGGTAGAATCTTGGTGTAATCAAAATCAGCAGAATTTGCAAAACAAATTTTTTTTTTGTTGCATAAATCCAAATGTTTATATTTCAAAGGCATATAAACATATATGCATGATCAACGCATGTAAGACAAAATGTACTTGACAAGTAACCGTTCTGTCTATTGGCCTGAAACTGTCTCACACTGACCCCAGGCCATCCTTGTTGTTGACCCCTGAAAAGCATAATCGTAACTGACTGAAAACATTAGCGCACATCGCTATGAATCAGCTGTCATATGTGAATGTGGTTAGTCATTCTAATTGGCAGCAACAGTGATCCAACTGTCCACTGAAACCATGAACAATAAAAGCAATGCACAAATCAGAAGACACATACTATCAAATAATGTGTATTCTGAAGACAGCTCAGAGGAAGAGCGGAGAAATCACAAAACACAAGAGACTCATGGGAAGCTGATACAGTGCCATCTCCTCAGAAATGAAGCACCTCAAGGCAGCCATTGCAGAGATGCATCAGCTGTGTACAACGTAATCCTGTTAAATATCATAATTCCCTCACACACTGCTCCAATGCTAAACTCTACATCTGCAGACAGTCTGAAAACCACAGGAGCTTTCTGACCAAGCATAAATTACAGCTCGCACCTTCTGCATAACACCCTGAACCAAAACTTTACTACAAAGAGACAATCACAATGGCACAATGTCACCAGAGGTCATTGCCTTGGATTTTTAAAAATCATTTAATGCATTTACAAAATACAAATGTTTTAGAGCTGAGTGTAACCAGAATAATGTGAATTTTTTTTTTTCATAATTTATGACATTTTCTGTGACTGCGGTAACCTTGTGTCATGCAAACAGTGCTCAGCAGGGTTTCTTTGCAAGGAATGTGAGACAAACATCAGCTTGTTTTTTGTGATGAGACGACATCCATTATCACAAAATCACCCTTTGCTTATGCAACCACTGCACAAATGCACAACAGCATGGCCCACATTTAAAGGGCACTAAACCAGCATCATTTCTTGCTATTGTACACAGCCTTTGTCTTTCTTTGACAACTAGTTTTGGACACCTTGCTCTTTTTGAATACTCTGGATGCGTGTTTATCAGTGCATGCAAAGCTGCACAAAGGCAGGGTCTGAAATGAAATAAAATGTAACTGAAAGTGACAAAAAAAATATTATTTATTTATTTGTGTGTTATGAACATAAAACACTTGTTTTAATTTTAATATTTTACATACATCTTGAAAGCAAATTGTTATAAACCAAAAAATATTAGAAAAGTCAACATACCTTAGACCATAGTCAGAAATGAACAAAAATGCAACTGATATTAAAAAAGTTAATTATTATTATTATTATTTTATGTTATTAGTATTTTATATAGGCCTATCTAGATATGAGCTTAATGATAATTTTATATTATAATAAAAATCACTGATTTTAATTAAACATTTAAGTATTTTACATTTCGAGAAAATGGTTAAAAACATAAAAAACACAGAAAATAAAAAAATCAGCCTTGATCTGAAGTTATAAAACGTTCCTAAAAATCAAATCCAGGTGGCTCCTAAAAAAAGTGACACTGCTTCAGACAAACAGGTTGTTTATTACCCAAAGATAATAACAAGTTCTCACATAACTAGCATCAACAATAGTATGATATAATCAAGCCAGTGTGAGTAAAACTGTAACTTGTATCTCGTAGTGTTTCTGTGCAGCGCACAGGGGTTAGTTAGAGGACTCTCTCTTATGACTCTGCAGCTGATATGTGCTCAACTCACCTCGGTCTTGGTTATACGATGTCTTGCCAGTTTTACAACAGCGAAATTCCCCTTTCCAAGAGTCCGCTCGATATCGTAGAAGCCCACTCGGACGGGACCCCTGAGCACTGGCTTTTGGTGACAGTCAGCCATGACCATGCTGTTAGTGAAACACTAGGGTTTGTGGCGAGAAGATAGAGACCTGCCACTTGAGCCTCAAGATAACACGTCTAGCAGAGGCTAAAACGTGTCGAAATGCCAGCGTGCCGGCCAGGGTGCTCGCTGACGGTCCGCTCCAGTCTCAGCCGAAGAAGCAGGAGCGCGCCGATGTGTCACGCCACCTCCTCCAATACAATAGAGCTCTAATATTTCAGCTGTGTTTGCGAGAGTACACGAGTTGACTTGCAGGAGGCATCATGTTCTCTGGTTGACGTGCATTGACGTCAGAGCCTGTGGGGGTATTTGTACAAGGGGCGGGGCTTCGAAGCGCTTCCACACTCCAGTGCCAATTCGTTTCCAAGACGACCAGACCCACCTCTTACGTCAACGGCCAGAGAGTCGCTGTGTTTGTCGAGCGCGGGCTCCGACAGTAACTTTGATGCAGTCTCTCGTGCGCTTCAGTCGAGGAATGAGAGCCGAGGGCAACGTGCTCGGAGTTTGAAGGCTTTACGCTGTGGTTTTCCGGCTTTATTGAATCTTAAGTATATCTTAAGTCTGGGGTTTTCAATCTTTTTAGATTCCACGGAGACTCTTAATAGTTTTCTGCGGAAAGACGCCACTTATACTGTACTGTACAGTGCATTAGTATATTTTTCTTTAAATATATTTACTTATTTAAATGTAATTTATAATTTAAATCGTAATTTTTTTATTTATATATATTAAAAAATAATTAAATAAAACATTTAAACATTTCCATGAACCCACTTTGCGGCCTCCTGGTGGTCCCTGGACCCTTAATTGTCTTTAAGTAATCATATTTTGACATCTAGGGTACGAAGTCAAATGTTTGCAACCCAACCCTGTAGACATCAAAGCAGGCGTGGCACATATTTGCTCAATTACATAATCATAATCACAGTCATATAAAGCAGTATTTTGTCACTAGACATTAAATGTGTTTGAAGAATCAACTGAGCGAGGGCTGTACTGGACAGCACTCGAGCTTAATAAACAAGTCATTCATATTAAGAGTATGTAAGCGTAGAAACGCATTACAGAGAGTGCATGTCTTGTATTGGAAAATGTAATTAAACACCTCCATGACATAAGTGCAACAAATATGTCCTCAAAAGCTTCACGTATTTCGGTTTTAGGTGGCCTATCATATGGCGACCCCTCACGGTCACGTGCTGTACTGCAGTCACTCAGGCCTAAGAAAATACTTCACTGCTCCGATGACGTCAGGGAATTCAGCTGAATAATAGAGCATTTCCAGAGAATAACGTTTAGATCAAAATATTCGCAATAAATTGAGAGTGACGCAGTCAATAAAAAGGGTACAAACAGAGTGGTTTGGAAAACGAGTCATCTGAACCCGATGTGAAGTTAAAGCTAAGCATGCAGCAGTGACATTTAACGATATGGAAAAGGTAGAGATCTATTCTTGGCATTCATAACAAAAGCATCTGAATAAGATTTCCAAAAAAAAAAAGGTTATTTTTTATCAAATACAATTAAATAAAATAATTCATTAGGGTTAAGTCAGAGCATTCCTATGACTTTTGCAGTGACTGCACTCAACTTTTTACCAATTATAACTAACAAGAAAAATGTATATTCACTATAAAAATATACAGTCTTCCTTTTCAGGCCTAACATTCCCTAACATTTCCAGGTTTTCCAGGAGTGCGGGAACAATTTTGATTAAACACAAACATCTGACAAAGATAGTATTATTAGTAGTACAAACAATATATCATTTACAATCCAAATATAGCACAAAACTCTCATCTTTTTGCTCATAATTTGATACCTGAAAGCAAAATACATATTCAATATGTTACAATAATGTTTTTTATATATATAAATCCTTCCATTCAGTTTTGACACAAAAGAGCTTACGAAGCAACTACACAGTCTTCAAAAAGAAGGGAACAGCAGTAGGTATCCTTTAGAGAGGGCTTTCTCAGAGACACAGAAGGATGTTGTTGAGATGAGCTGAGAGGTCAGCGCACTGTTTTGTGAATTTCCAAATGGAGGGTCCTGTTCCAGGATGCCAGCTTCCACAGAGGAAGCTCTCACAAGCCGATGACACCTTTATGCTACTTTGTATAGTCAGTTATGGGAATCTATACACCCCTGCATTAGACCCCCAATGACTTCCCCACCAGGTCACATAAAAAGAGCAGACATACAGACTGGAGAAGAGATCAAACATGATGGTGGGAGAGCCAGACACACTAGTGACAGAGACTTTACCAGTCAGTATACACTCTATAGTGTTTTAGTATCCATAGATGTCATTGTCCACCCATCCAGCCTCTACCGCCGAGGACCCCCGGGAGGTCTCGTAGATGTCATTAGTGACAAAACCGCACTGCGTGGGCCGGCTCTGGACGTTCTCATAGTCCTCAAACTGACTCTTTGCAGACGTCATACTAAATGTTCTGTTAATTTCAGAGCTCATGTACTCCAGATGAGCTCCAGACTGGTTGAATTTGTCGGTGCATTCATAATCCTTCTGACATTTTGGAGCTACGGGACGCACCCACTGTCCTGGCACAGCATAGACTTCATTCTGTTCTTTTCTCCTGCAAAGACACAGTTAGAGAGGATATTATATGGCAGGGTGACAGACAAAATAGTTCATAGAGAATAACAAACTAAGAAATGATGAAAATGTCAGCAGGTCTTTCCATACCTCCTTGACATGACTCTGTAGCAAAACACCCCCGACACAACCAATATCAACAGCAACATTACAGGCAGTGTGGCGAGGAGGATGTAGTAAATATTAGTGTCATCTGAAATAGAAACTAAGAGAAAGTCCATCATTATATAAAAAAGTTAATATCCAGAAAATTCTCATATATATATATATATATATATATATATATATATATATATATATATATATATATATATATATATATATATATATAATTCAAACAATATTCTATTTACCATTCATTTCTGAAATACCTGATGACTCAGAGAGTTCAGTTTTTATCTTGTCATTGTCTACTGTAATGGGCGGCAGGTGCTTTGGCACCAGAGTCAGGTTATCAATACCTAAAAACAAGAATCACTTTGAATGATAAATAAGCATTTATGGTGTTTGGCCTTGATGAATGACCTACTATGGATTTTGAGTCTGACTGTATACTTTAGGCAAAAGTATAATTCCACTTCCACCACTAGAGGTCATCATAAGCATTATTATCTTTTTAAAGTAATACTTCGCCTCAATATTAAAATTCTGTCCTTTTATTAGGTCCTAGTTTACACATTTAACTGATTAAAGTGAACAGGAGAGTAAATTATAATTTTTTGTTATTTTAAATTTATATACTATTATATTACATATTAATATATTTAATTATCTATTATTTTAATATATTCAATTTTAAATTTGAGTATTAGTAATTTCGTTATATGCTTTTGTTTTCTATTGATTTTTATTTTAACATTTCTATTTAGCTTTAATTTTGTTTTATATCAGTTTTAGTTTTAGTCATTTTAGTACTTCAGCTTGCACTTATTTATCTCAATTTACCAAGGCAGCATTTCAGATTTTTTTGGAAAAAAATTTTGATCTAATATTTATTTTATGATGATAACACTGTTAAATGATCAGAATTATTTGCACTTTTTTGGGAACTACCCCCTTAATCTTTGAGCT
Source organism: Cyprinus carpio (assembly GCF_018340385.1). NCBI lineage: Eukaryota > Metazoa > Chordata > Actinopteri > Cypriniformes > Cyprinidae > Cyprinus > Cyprinus carpio. Next base: position 14,463,891 of record NC_056586.1, read on the forward strand.
ATGTAGGACATAATTTAGTTGAATCTGTAATTTAAGGTACTATCATGAAAAAAAAAAAAAATAGAACCATTATCGTGTCAGAAAAAAGTTGCAAATGCAACAGAGAAAAGTTAAGGAATTGTTTACCTGTGGGTGTTGTGATATTTCCTGCTGGAGTGGGGACAGGATGCTTCTCTAAACACACACAGGAGGCAGCAGAGTTTACTTTTGAAGTCCTCTTACATAATATGTTAACACTAAAGATGCTTGTCTCAGATTTGTTGCCAATTCAATATCTTAATGTGACAGCTAACATTAACATATGCAAAAGCCTACCATCTGAGTACTTGCAGATGAAATTATTCTTGGAATTGCAGTTGTCGTCAGTCCACTTGAACAGGCTGTGCTCCTTCTGGCCAGAAGAAGGTGAGGGCCTGTAGAATAATGCTACACACTTATCAAGGCCACATGAGGGCTCTGTCACCAACCAGTTCCTAAAAAAAATCACAGACTCACTGAATATTCTATATCAGATTTACCATTCTGCTTTCACTTGAAGGAACAGTTCACCAAAAAATTACTAATTAATTAAATTAATAATTCTGTCATCATTTACTTACTTTATTTCCTGATTCAGAGGACTTAGAATATAGAATATACTAATTGAAAAATAAAATATTATTTTATATGCTATTATATTATTTCATTTATTATTTATCTTCAATTGGCTTTTATTTTTACAGTCAGTTTTCATTTTAATTTTAGTTTAAGTTTTAGTAATTTTGTTTTGTGCTTTTGAAAATCTTCAAATATTTCTCTTCTGTGTCACATTTTAGTATTTTGCTTTCACTGAAAAGCTCACCAAAAATTGCAATCAACATTTACTCACCAACATGATTCAGAAGACTTAAAACATAGAATACATTAAAAGAACACAGAATTATATTTATATAGTATTATAGTATTTATTTTTTATTTTTAAATAGCTTTGATTTTTACATGTAGAGTTTTCATTTTAATTTTGTTATATGCTTTTGTCATTTTTTAATATTTCTATATAGCTTTAATTTTTTTCCCATTTTATTCATTTTAATACTGCAACTTAAACCTTTTTTCAGTTACTTGCCAAGGCAACATTTCTAATTTAATATGTATATTTCTATTATATAATATGTATATTTTATTTTATTTCAGCTTTATTTCAATTACCAAAAACTATTAAGGTAGTATGGAGTTTTGGTTTTAATTATAATAACTACAACTTATTGTGAAGAAAAGAATTCACAGGAATGACATGAGAATGAAGAAATTACTGAATTTTATTTTTTGGGAAAACTATAACCAAACATGCAAAAAATTAAAATAAATAATAATAAATAATCAGTCAATCAATTAATCAATCACAAGAATATTTCAGATTATTACTGCAAATATCCAACCTGAATGTGGCCTGACTGTAATCCAACCAGTGATACTGTGATGAACAATCAGAATTATATTGTGAGCTCCTTCGTAGCCCAATCCAGAAGTCTCCATCAGAGGCCCTGAGCTCCTGCACAAATCTCTCCACCAGACGTTGCTCATTCTCGGTCTCAATGCTGAGCAGCTCTCCATCACCCTCCCTGCATTTCTGTCTGGCTGCCTCAAAACTTGCTCTGAGCCCGATGTCCTGGAAGCTTGTGATCTTATAGCAGGGCTTCTCTGTCCCTCTCCGGCATATCCTGTGATCTGCAAACCACATCAACAAAAACCGCTGATGTTAGTATTGAACCTGAAGTACTGTTATGGAAATATTGCAGGAACCTTTATAGGAAAGTTGGCGATGGAACATATGCGAGCAAAGAGAGGAAGAAACCAGTAGAACTTTCACAAACTTCCAGGCGGAACAGCCATCAGCCATATCCTCCCTCACTAAAAAACAGCTGTGACCCAAAAATAAAATCCATAAACAAACCACTGTAACATAAAAGAACTCTGCTTAAGCGTTTGTTGCATCACCAGACGCTTATATTCGAAAATATGGTTCTGCAAAACAAAGGCTTCAAAAATCATTATTGAAAAAGACTGCAGTCTCTTAACCGAAACTATCGTATTATTAGACTGTCATTATTAAATACTGTGCACTCAAGAAGCACACAAAATCTAACGAAGTAAGATCATTTGAATATCACTATGCCTGAACAAGCAGAAACTCACCGCCGAACGCGCTTGATGCGCAGCAGCAGAGATGGAAACAAACTGCTAAAACGGTTCCGATCAGTTTCATGAACTCCATCTCTACATAGCTTCAATGGCACCACACGACTGTTTCTAGATCCTGCCGAAACGTCCCGCTGTCAGACAGAACCCAACGTTGTCAAGTTTTCGCTCAGACTCCAGAAAGGTTGCTCGAGTCTCCGAATCCAAGTGGCTGGCTGCTAGCAGAAGCTGCTGTAGCTGTTTTTGCGCTCCCACTCATTACGTGTGAAGTGTTCCGAAATGGGTTTTTCTACATCGCATGTTTTTGTTCGGTATTTTTAAATAAACAAGCTAATAGTAACTTAGCTAACACATGTTTAAAAGATTACACAAATGTATTTATGTGCGTGTTTACTTTTTTATGTGTCTTTGAAAAGCAGTACAGTTTTGAAATTTAGCACCACATCACTCCTCTGCAGTGAATGGGTGCCGTCAGAATGAGAGTCCAAACAGCTGATAAAACATCACAGTAATCAACAAGTATACTCCAATTCTTCAATCAACGTCTTGTGAAGTGGAAAGCTGCATAAAAGCTGCTTGTGTGTAAAACACATCCATCATTAATGTGTTTTAACTTCAGACTAATAATTCCGGACAAAATTTAGAGTCCATAATCCATAATAACGTTTCATCCGGTGAAAAGGTCCATCCTGTTGTCCTCACATCAAAATTTACCAACATATTTGTTTAGAACTGTTTTGGACTGTTTTCACATATGAACAGTGCTTGATCTGTACATACAGTAGGCTATAGTATTTCTCTCTTGATTCAGATGAGACGACACTTTCACTTTCACTTTCAAAAGCAATATCATGGATAGAGGATTTTAGCTGGAAGCAATTGTTTGAAGTGAAAGAAAAAAAAAGCGTTAATGATTTGTTTACAAACATGCAGCTTTTTGCTTCACAAGACGTTAATCGATGAACTGGAGTCATGGAGTACTTGTGGATTAATCTGATGTTTTTATTAGCTGTTTGAAATCTCATTTTGACGGCACCCATTCACTGCAGAGGATCCACTGGTGAGCAAGTGATGTACAGGTAATGCTACATTTCTCCAAGTCTGTTCTGACGAAGAAACAAACTCATCTATGTGTTGGATGGCTTGAGGGTGAGTACATTTTTTTTTCAGCAAAATTTTTATTTTTGAAGGAACTTTTCCTTATCTTTAAGTTGTTAAATTGCCAAATTGTTGTTTTATTTTTATTTGGTAGTGCTTTGATTTTTTTTTATGTTAAATATGTTGCAGGATATAAGTGGAAAGTAACCATGTGCATGAACTTTTAGCAATGTATTATGTTTTTCCTGCATCATTACTAAACATCAATCACTTTGTAATCACCGTGGTTTCTGTTCATATAAAATCTGAGACATGCAGTGCAGAGGGACCATTTTTTTTGGCTCACTAGCAAACTGGCAGAGGAAATAAGATTACTTTTTATGAGGTCGACTGGTCTGTGCAAGTCAAAGGAGCTCAGTCACTGCTGTTGACCCTGCCAACTCACAGTCAGCCGCACACTATCCTCAGGAATAGGAAGCCAGTCAGGAAAGGAAGCACACAGTTTTTCAACAGTCTGTTTCCTCTTCATCTTTGTGGTTTGTTTTTTTGTTGTGTTTTTTGTCCTTTTTCATTTCCAGACATTTCCCCCTTGACCTGACAAAGAAAATAAATTCATTAAACAGCTTAAGCTGGAAAATATAAACTATAAAAACCTTTCTGGTGTGCATGGCAGTTACAAGAGGCCTACTTAGTTCAATTCTTGGTAGAGGCAACCTCCTACAGTGTTACTGTGTAATCATATATGCAGTGAAATCTTTGTAGGGTATTTCGAACAGATCCTGCAGATGTCATGAGGTTTTGGAGAAATTAGGGAGAAGCCATCAGGCCAGTGGCACTGCATGTGTAGTTTGTTTGTACTGATCTCTGGCAGGCTGCCCAGACTATTTGCCCCTCCTAACTGAATGTAGTCGGTCATGTCCCTTTTATTAGATTCAAGTCACTTATTTCGAGAACCACTAACTTCTGAACATATGCTTGGCATTAGCATTGAACCCTTTTGAAAAACAGCACGATTGTTAGAGTTTTTGCTTTGTTCTGTTTACATCATTAGACGTTTACATTATTTACATTGTTCTATTATTCTATCTACTACATTAATATTGTAGAACTTGCATTATACAGCAGCATGTCTCCAAGCAACACACATTAGTGACGTTTCTTCCCTAAATAAAACTTTAAATTATTAGTTTGAGTGAATGATTCAGTGACTCACTCATTACCAGAGGCTAATACTGCTCTCACTATTTCTGTCATAAAAAGATATTAGAGAAACAGAAAGTATACTATGTTATTCCAGAATTAGACTGAATGACTCATTCATAAAGACTTGCCATAACAATGCTACCTGTATGTCAGCACTCCTAAAACCATTCCGATTCAGGGACGGGAACTAGCTGATGTGTGTTCCTGGATATTAAAATGACTATTTTCACAGAATGCCTTCCTGGCATTTTAGGCTGTGCTTATTTCAAAAAATCTACAGTAACATGCAGCTTGTACAGTTTGTTTAGGTGTGTTCAGTTTGTGTCACCTTGTGTGGATGCTGCAGCTTGCATATTTATTGCACATGCATATAGAATGGACATTAAAGTTTATCTCACGAATGCTAAGAATTTTCTATAACCTGGATGCAGGAAAGTATAATATTGCAACAGCCAGATATGAGCATTTAACAAGTACAAGCTGACTCTTGTAATAACTAAGAGACGAGTTTGAGAAGACACCAGATCCACTGCCACTGCTTTCAGTGACATCACAGACAGATTTTGAACGGACTGAACTACAGTATTTGTTAAAAACGTGAAAGTTCAACATTATGCATGCTTATTTTGTGCTCGAACCGTTATCTATAGCAATAAACAAGATAATAGATTTAGGGAAGCGCCATATATTTCATTTTTGACGGGAATGAACACGATGCTGTGAGGGATTCAGTTGTAGGTTACTGTTGTTTAACGATATATGGATTGTCCAGTCGACGAAACGTCTTTCCGAAGGAGAATAAAAAATAAATAAATAAATAAATAAAAATCGACAAAAAAACGCCATAAAAGTTCATTATCATTATATAGTGCGTAAATTAGCAATGGCATCTTAATACCACATATTATTATTATTATTATTATTAGTCTATATATTATTATTATTAATATGTGGTATTAAGATGTCATTGCTAATTCACTGGCAATAATATTGGTGTTGCAATTTGTAATTTATTGAACCAGCAGGTGGTAGTATTATACTAGTGCTGTTCTAATATTGTACTACTATTTGTTCTGAAGAGCCTCAACGTTCCTTTGCTTTGTTCAGTTGTAAGATACACTAATGCTGTCACAGTAGTCATCCTTTCAAACGCTTTCTACGGATCTCCACCCCCCTTCCCACAGTGGTAAAATTTGCAAGCATTGTTATTTTACAGATTTCTTACATGACATTTTGCCATCAGTCATAAAGGAGTCATGAATCATGATTTGACAACAGAGCTCTACTCTTTACAATGGTTTTCCTCTACTGTGTGTGAATTCTCAGTATATCATTTTGCATAAATGAAGAGGACTCTTAAATTAATTTGATATCCACTATTTTTCTTCCACAAAATCTGATTAAATTACAATATAATACTATATTGCTAGCACATGAGATAAGACACAGGACAGATTTGTCTGCTTGGTTCTCTTTATGTTTTACTTTCTGTTCTCTTGTCTACGGTTTGATTAAAATATTTATCCTTCAGTTAAAGAATGAAATCAGATTGTGAAGTTGCTGTAAATTCTTATTCATAGGAATGTTGCCTTATAAATTTATGAATTGTGGTTTATAAATTAGGTACAAACTGTACCCACTGTAGTCAATTCTGTCCTTATCTGACTGTGTAAGTGGCTTGACTTCTTGAACAAGAATTATTCTCATACTTCACACTATGCATTTTACAACCTCTCTAAACCAGATTTAGTGATCTCTGCAGTCACATGAATTCATCTAAACTGAGAAGAACACAGGGAGTTCTTTAGTCTAGTGGACAAGAACAGAAAATCAGGTGTGACGCATCCAAGCGTAATATGTGAAATATGTTCTCACAAGGGGCTTTTCAGCACAAAAAAAAAAAAAAGTTTACGTGCCTCATTCAAAGTTTTTTGTCGGATTTCAGCATCACTCAGTCAAAACTGACCCTTTAGGCTTTAGCAGGGGTGTCTTGGTCTAGCTGCTCTCAGAACACAATAGATGATGCTTGCATGCTATTTTTGGTGTTCTGTTTTTCATACCTTGTGGCACATTATCACATTTCTTGTATTCATAATGTTCTATTCCCAGGAGATGATGCAACATTTCATGTTTCACATTATCTATACACAACAGACTCTTTATTTACGTTCTAAGGCTTTGACATTTAATACTGTTACAGAAAAATATCTGTTCTCAGATGGACAAAATAGACAGCAAGAATTCTGGACCGTTTTTACTGTTGGTTCACACAGAAAACAACACATCTGAGAGTTTAAAGATATGTTTTTTCATGTAATTTACAACAATATGAAAAAAACATCAGTGTTAAACCTGCAATAATTTGTATGAGTAAATATTGCTCAAAAAATGTATTCTTGTTAAAACAAACCATACAACTAATACAATTTCAAATAATAGCCAACAGGATACCTAGTGTGCTATTCAAGACTTTATTTCTATAAACATATTTAATTAATGCATTTCACATTATAGTCTATGTTGAAGCTGCCAATCTCACTGGAAAGTAAGAACTCTGCAGTTTTCTCTTAGACAGTGAATGGTATGTTTCTTTAGGGTTTTATTGTGAAATGAAATACCATTTTTCTGCCTTTTTTCAGTTTTCATCTCTTGCTGGACCACTGTTTTGCGACCCCATCACCATATAATAACACCAACTACAAACAGCACAATTTTTTCACAGGGAGAGTTACTCCTCATTAACAATTCATTGCTCAAATTTGACCCTTAGTTGTTGATTTGTGTTCAAGTGCATCAGTGTTTCTCTATTGTTTCATGTCAGATGCTTTGTAGAAAACCGGACAACGGTGCTTTATAATGGCCGTTCCAAGTTTTCTAGATTTTCATTTGAAGCCTTCCGCTTCGTGGAGCACCGTAATCAAGAAATGTCTACTATATACAGTACCTGCACTGCATACTGCGACTTTGCGAACCCAACAAGTGCCAAGAACTTCTTGATGTAGGAGTCTTTTATTGTTCGAGCAGAATGAATACTGAAAATATCATCCAATTAACATTTCACTTATTTTACTCGTACAGTCTTGCAACTCTACTAGAACACGAAGGCGAAGGTCCATAGAACCTTACGGATCACAAGCCAAAGATTCTGCCACAGTGTCTGTGGGTCCTCTGTACACCGCAGCCCTGAGTAAGTCAGTCACATACACATGAATCCAGCATGAGTCCCAGCTTATGATCAAACATACTGAATTCCCAAAGAGAGCGATTTTGAGATGCCGTACTCTCTCTCTTTTTGATCCTGTAGAGAATGAAGTTTCTTCTGCAGTGGCCTCTGGTATAGGATTCTTTTGGAAACTTTACTTCAGTCCAAATATTGCTCTTTTTGTTTAGTTCACTTTAAATGGTGTTAGAATACCAAAATTAAAAATGTATTAAGGCTTTAAAGCTGCATACATACTAATTTTAAAAATATATATTTTAAAAATGGTAGAAAATGTATATATATTTTTAAACCATCAGTATACCATTTTAATCACCTTTTTGTTTAGAAAATACAAAATGAACAATTAATAAGGTCATAAAAGATGCATACATACTAATTGTAAAAATAGTCAAATGTAAAAATATAAACAGTGTATAGTATGTATAATATAGACAATGTATAATATATATTTTAAATAATTTGTATACTGTTTTAATTACCTTTTGCATTGGTATTTTTAAAATTGTGTTAGAAAATTTGGAAAAAAATAAAATTAATAAGGTAATAAAACTATTTTATATATATATATAAAAATATAATATAATTACAAAAAAGTATATAAAGTGTAAAAAGGTAATAAAAATATTAAAAAATATATTATAAAAATAGAAATACATAGCATTTTATTAAAACATTTATAGATCATAAAAGCTGTATACATACTAATTAACATAGTAAAATGTCAAAATATTTATTATTGCAGTATACAGTATTAAATATAGCACAAAATATTTCATAAATAAAAATCTAGACACTTACAGAAGAGTGCCATGTGTTGACAGCAACTGATTGTTTGTCTTGTGAATCAGGAGGCAGCGAGCCGTTAAACAGGGACAATATGAACGTGGCTGGAGTGGCAGTGGGGGTCATTTTTGCCACCGGTGGTGCTGTGTTGCTGGTTATGGCTGGATGGTTTGTGCTGAAGAAGTCTTGCTGGGCTGCTGCTCTGCCTCGGGCTTTCCACTAAGAGATCCATCAACTTGCCATCTGTTTTGTGTTGAATGAAGCTTAATTTGATATGACGTCTGATCACATCACAGCATCTGCACAAACCAGCAAAGAACCGCTTTGCATAATGCCTATTTAGCATATTTTAATCTATTTAGACAGCACTGTGTAGTCAAGTCACCATGCACTTGGAAGAAAAATCAAATGCTTCATTCTTTCATGTAAATGCAAATACTGCTATTGGCATTGTTTGATATCTTTTAGATGTTTGTTATCTGAATAATACTGTAAGAGGAATGTAGGCCTAGCTGCATTATTGAGAGGAACAAACTGTGCATATAATCTTTTTGTAATATTTTAATTACACATTGCTTCTTATACACATTGCTTGTATATTAGCTCAGGGGTTTTCAAACTTTTTGGACCCCCGAATATGATCAAAAGGCAGCATATTTTGTCATATATAAAGAACCATTTATATTGTGTAAGAAATATTAAGTGTGCTATTATAAAGTCAATGTTGTTTTCTACATTAAATAATTGGCTTTTAGTTTGACTGTACCAAAAGCAAAGTAAATTATTCAAATAATATCTGGAAAGTTTTCTTCCGATTATTAGATGAATTGAGTATAAAAATAATATTTTAAAGTAAGATTTATTTGAAAAAGAGCTTTTTTATATTTTGCGTTAAAAATGATTGCATCTGATAAACATGTTAACTTTGACAGCCCTAAAAATAAATGATGTAAAAAAAAGTTTTCTATTATAGATCAAAGTAGTTTGTGACATAGTTTTCATTGTGTATAAAATTGTTTACATTTTCTGTATTAGCCAATGATTCGCTGCTTCCTGTAATTTAAAATGACATCACTATTGTTTAGATGTGATTTATTTAGAAATAACTTTTATTCATATACTGTAGTTGAGACAATAATCATTGGACAACATATATTCATTTCAAATATGTACAAATTGAACTTTTTTTATTTACATGTTTATGAAACAGTATATCCACACAGAATATCTTCAGTAAATGGAAGAAAGGTTTTCTGTTGTCTTTCAATTCAATGGATTTCGCTGTACTTTACATAAGGATCTTTCTGAAAACTGTACAAACAACAATATTGTTCTACAAAAGTTACAGGTCACAGTGTGCAATCCAAACATAAGAGCTGTTACTTACAGTACATTACAGTTGCATTTCTGATTGGAATGGAGGTGTGTTGTTTAATTTAGAGTGTGAACGATGTCTTGTAATAGGGCTGTGAGTCGGGTTGAGAAATCCTCCTGTATGGATTCTATGTTTGTCTGATGGAAACCAGCTGACTCACTATGACTCTGGTTTTCGTGTAGAGCGATCATCTGTTGGTCTAAGTTAGAAATAAACTGTTGATTCCGAGCTGAGGAATTCTGGCAGAACTGATCCACTTTTGAAGCCATCACATCCCTTGGAGGCTGTGCTGAGGCCAGATGGCCTGCCAAAGCTATCTTGAGTGCTGCCACCTTCCCTTGTACCTCTAAACTGAAGGTACACACTTCCTGTCCCAGCCTAGCGGTAACTTCCTCCCAAAGCTCCTTTCCACTGCTATCTCGTTCCTCCTCTACAGCCTCAAATGCTTTTGTTTTAAAGTCCTCAAAGGCTGCTGTCCTTTTCTGGTGGCTTACCTCCAAAGCTAGCGTGATCCTCTGCACTGCCTCCTGGTAGAGTGTGGCTTCCTCTGGGTTCAGGTCCTGGAGGTTCAGATTGAGATTCTGACAGAGTTCCTGAGTGTTGGACTGGAGAGCCGTCTGGAGCTGCTTAGTGAAGGGGGACAGGAACTCCTTGACATTGGCCATAGTGTGTTTCGGGTGGCTGGGGTAAGGGGAGAGTCTCTCCCTCAGTTCAGCAAGCTCCTGCTTGAGACGAGCCCTCAGGCGCTCAGACTCCATACTCAGTTTGCGACTCAGTTCAGCTGCCATGGGGTTGTAAGAGTCTTGGGAGTAAAGGTCACTGCTCACCACATGGTTCTTCCACACACCACTGCAAAATAGGATCAGGGGTCAGTGATTTGGACAATGACTTGGATGTGGACAAGAATGTCCATGATAAAGAGAAGGAAAAAAATCAAACTAGTTACACGAAATGTACTTTTTGTATTCTTGTTGGTTCATATGGTTTAAGAAACTCTTATACAATTTAAAAAAAATAATAATAATAAATAAAAAAAAATCAATTTGAATGTCAAGTGGTGTAAGCAACAAGTAAAAAGTAATAACATTTTCATATACTGTAACATTAATCAGCAGTTTTGTTAAAAGGTTTCTAAGAAATAATAGTACAATATTATAACTACTTAGTAAGGGTTTCCATTCGAGAATTAAATTATTTTTAATGAACAATTTTCTTCATTATGATATCACTACAGATGTATTGCTCTGACATTTTCACTTCATGTCCCTCAAAAAATATCAAAATAAATTTTAATTTAGAAATGAAAAACATGCTGATCACAGAAGAGGTGTATTCAAGACATGGTATGTATGAATAACATTTTTAATGCATGAAAATAAACAAAATAAATAAGCGTCATGTCATTGTACTGTACTGTTAATACTATGAGAGTGAACTTACTTTAAGTCTTTGCCAATATTTTTCTTGTCAATGGCCTGATTGTCTCTCTGTAAACTCCATGCGTCTCGACTGATCTCATCATTGAGTGGAAATGCTGAAAGGGAGGATGGTTGCATTAGATCAATGTAAAAAAAAAAAGGTAAGGAAAAAAGAATAAGGAATGTAAAAATCTCCATTTTAGAGGAAATGGAAATTGATAGGCTATTATAGAATCTGAAGAGGCAACAAACCTGCTGTAGTAGCTAATGCCAAAGCCAATGCAACAAACTGCAGATTCATATTTTTGTAGTGTTGCAGGTTATTCTAAAAGAAAGAAAGAAAGAAAGAAAGAAACAGAATTTATGTAATTAGATCCACATATGTTCTTGACTGCCAATATATTAAAGAGGACAATTCAAATATCATGAATTAATTAGTCTATACAAGTGGCTATTTGGCCCTTACCTGTTGATGTGAAGATGAGAATTTCTTCTCGGGGTCCACATTTAAAGCAGTCCCTTATCAGAGGTTGTCCTGCTCTTCCTCTGTGTCAACACATACAACGTGGAGGGGCAGTTTGATAACGATAGGCACTAGGAACCTAAAGATATTTTGCAGAGTGGCCTCTTCAAAGCTGCTCTCTTCCAACAACAGATTAAGAGTAGCCCCAGTGATGTCACATCAAGGCCAACACTGACGCAATTCCAATTCATGCGAGGTCATTGCTATTGGAATGTTTACTACTAACCGGAGGTGTTTGGTCAGCTCTTATAGTGAACAGGTTTGAGTACTTAACATTTATGACATGGGCTTCATACAGGATGCTCTGTCCCAGGGCTTATGTTGCCTGTGAACTTAACTGCATGAAATTTGGCTTAGTTTTATCAGTCATGTTGAGTCCTAGCTTCCCCACAGCAATGACACAGAAATAAGTGACAGAGAATGAACCCACCAGTCTTGTGCTTGCTGCATTATCTCTGGCTCCATGAACAAAGGTGCTGTTTGTTTGTTCTTTACTGAATGGGTCCTTTTAGGTTTGCTTTGAATCTAAATAGCTGCAGCTAGTGATATACAAAGCCAATAGTGGCTTACTTTGAGCATTTGATTATTGCAGTTTAGACACACTTTCTGATGGCTGTATAAGTGAGCATTGGGCAAGAACAAACAGTACACTGGGAATTTTGCCATTCAAATGCCATAGTTTTAGTTACCAAACATTCTGTTTGTCCAGGGTAGTGTGTTGTGTAAATTTAAATGTAATTTTAAAAACATGTTTATCTAGAGATACAATCGTATCAGATTACAATACAATACAATTATTGTACAATCGTTTAATAATGGTGACTTTGGGAGCTTCACTTTTACCTTTTCCTAAATATTATCGGTGTGTCACTGGTTATTTCTAAAAAAAAATAAAGGTTGCCTGTTATGTCATATCTTATCACTGACCCAAAAACGAACGGAAACTAAACTGACTGTATATACTTCAGCAGAACTGGATCAATCCCACTACATTCATTCATAAATTTTTAACATTCCTTGGCCTAGGAAATACTAATTCACATACGAGACACACACTTAATAAAAAAGTTCTTCATCGCTGCCAAACGTTAATATTCATTTTGCAGGGTTTGTTTCAGGTAAATATTCCTATTCTTCTTCTTCTTCCTACTGAGTGAGAAACAGCTCTAAAGGATTCAGTTCATGCTAAACTCTTTGGTTGAATCACATACTGATTCAACCCACACTTGACTCTGATTCATTCGCGCTTCAAAACAGCTGAAAAGAAGTGGTAGACACAATAGATGAACACAAAAAAATAAAAAAAAATTTAGTGCACAACAGTAGGCTATTTTACTTGTGGCTTGTGCCATAGGAAAACGAGTCTAGTGAGTTGTAGCATCGCCTGCAAGTTACAAATGCGTCACAGTGAGTTAGATCTTAAATACGGACACAGTTGTTATCTAGGAGTAGACTGCAGGATAACTCTCCATGCATTGCGTTTAACTTGCAGTAACAAATTGTGCAACAAGTTGTTTTGTGGGAATGGATATCAATTTATAAGTAGGCTAACTATATATTATCAGTTTTTTATCAGATAAGTTATAACTTCAGCACTAAAGCTACCTTGTCAGTTGAGTTCATTCTTATGTAGGGCTAAAAGTGTGTGAAATGTGAAAATATATTGCGTAATTTAAGTCACCATTAGGTCATAGTCCACACAAACTCAGCTAAAGTAATTCAGGGTCCAAGTTCAATGATTTGAATCACATTGCAAAAATTATGAGGACATCATAAGCACTAAGCATAGTGTTTAACTGGCATACAGATTCATACTTTTTAAAACATTGTTTTTCACTCCAAATTTTATGTCTGATTTACATTGTCAATAAAAGATATGATTCCCTTGCTAAGTTTAAAGAGTGTAACAACTTTTGCTTATGTAAGTGTTTGATGTTAATTCAAGCTTGTTTATACTGCTAGGACTCTGGATCCAGATTCAACTTTAACCCAGATAATGCAATCAGTTTACTAGGCTGACCATGGCCTTCTCGCTTACTGGGTGCATCAAAACGAATGAAGCCAAGGGATGTGAAAAACAAGGTTTGTTGTTTAAGCATCTCATTGCTTGTTTGAATAGAGAGTGCCTGGAATGTTCTCTACCCCTGCCAAAGTGTTTGAGAAAGTGAACACAAGTAGGACATTTCTGATACGACTAGACTTTTTCTCATAAAACTGCAACTTGTGACTGATTTGATGTTTTTCAGATGTGCTGAAAGACATTTAAAGCACAGCCAAAATTATTAATCAGTTTCATGGTTTCACTGTGGCCTGTAATCTAAACTGGGAGCATCAGGTTGCATCTTTCTACCTATTGGCATGTGTGATACTTTATCTCTAGACTGTTCATGAATCATTCAGTATGGCAGGGAAAGAGCTTCCTTTATGCCTTGAGCTGCCTCTGAGCCCTGGGCAGCAAACTAACATGATGGGCTCGTTCTGGGTATGCCTCTGCTGGCCTACCCTACTTTGCTGGTTCTTTGCCCCAAGACTGAGCACTGCTGTTGGATCAAACATAACACTAAGACTTCCTGAGAGATCTTCCTGCAAACCAGGTAACTTGAATTTTTCTGGGACATGAGGATGTAAAAAATGCATCAAGTGGGTGTTTATTAGTCCCAGGGGTTAATTTTTATTACAATGTGGACAAGACAATTGTCTTAAACTCTTTACCATGCATTGATCATATTCGTTGGCTACTTTTATGTGTATTATGTATAATAAAAATAATAATATTTTACACTTGTTCTGTTAAACTCTGAAAAGGCATTATACAAATTATTTTAAATTGCAATGATCTAAAAAGCTAATTAATCGTTTTGATATTTATTGTTAAAATTATTATCACTTGTTATAATTCAATTGCAAGCTGTTTCCAGCCATGATGTAATTTAGTGAAAATATTAAAAAAGTGTACAAATGCAATTAATATGTGTGTATTTAAGATGCAGTGCTATGAAAGTTGCCTTATCAAGACAAGAATTCAGACATTTATCCAAATATTTGTTAAATGTAATTTCAGAAGACCAAGTAAATCACTTAGCGTGTGAAAAGTGTGTTTTAAGAGCTTATTTTCTAAAAGATTACTTTGCATGTTTTCATGTTTGAAGAAAAACTTAAAGAGTAATTCACGCTGAAAATTTACTCACTCTCAGGCCATCCAAGACAGCATCACATCACTTGCTCAACAATGGATCCTCTGCAGTGAATGGGTGCCGTCAGAGTCCAAACAGCTCCATCAGTTAAAGTCTTGTAAAGTGTAAAGTTGCGTGTATGTACTGTATATTCATCAAGATGTTTCATCATTAAAGTCATAATTAAGAAAAATCCTTCCGGTGATTTATAGTTAAATTGCTTTATTAAAGTTTTGATTTGTTTGATGGATTTGATGATGGACAAACATGCAGCTTTTTAATTCACAAGGCATTCATTTATGAACTAGAGTTGTGTGGAATACTTGTGGATTATTGTGAGGTTTTTATCAGCTGTTTGGTTTCTCATTCTGACGAATTGGTTTCTCTTCTCATTCCCATTCATTGCAGAGGATCCATTGGTGAGCAAGTGATGTAATGCTAAATTTCTCCAAAAGTGTTCTGATAAAGAAACTAACTTATCTGCATCTTGGATGTAAATTTTCTGCACATTTTCATTTTTGGGTGAACTGTTCCTGAGAATAAAATTGAATTTGATTATTGAAGCAAGATTAACCTTCTAATTTTGTGCACTCTGAGGTTTTTACTGCCCAGAGGGAGGTAGGGGTCCAGTTCCATGTCCTAGAGGAACATTTGGACCAAGTTTTTGGGCCCAGTCTGTAAATGACTGCATCAGCTGCCCACCACATCACTATGGACCTAGAGAAGGCTTGAGCAATTGCCTGCCCTGTGGGCCCTGGTCACAGCAGCCTCTGCTTGGACAGGACAGCTGTACATGTCTGCGAGAGGGTCAAGTCTTCCAGGTTACAACTTATTGCATTGTTTACATAAGTTCCCGTGTATTTGTAGCTTATTGTAGAGAAGCAATCTGCAGACCTCTGCTCAGACAGGCGCTCATGTTTCAGCCTAGTGGGAGTCTGGTTACCACTCTCACTGACTGCTGAATGCTCTTTTCATCAGTTACTAGTCACTAGGGAAAACTGTCAGGATTTATTGTCTCTAATTGCTGGTGTCTTCCCAATCCTGAATGTAGGCCAGTGATGGACAGTGTCCATGTACTTTGGGATACACACAGAAAGGAGAAGCCTGTGTGTTGAAGGTCTATGAGATCTGCAAGGATGGAAGAGCACGAAACCAGCATGGAGAATGTCTGGACCACAAGCAATGGAAGCAGCATTGCTCCCAGCAGGTGAGCATCCAAAGGAAAGATGAAACCGGGGTAATATTGAGAAACCTGCATTACAGTTGTGCTGTTTGCACAGTGATGATGACACACTCACCATTCAAAGTTTTATGAATGGTGCGTGATAACTTGCTTATTTTGCTCATGAAAGACATCCAGTTTTCAATGTTTTCTTAGTGAATGTTTGACCAGCAAGTCAGTGACCTGTAAAGTAAAATACCTTCCTCCATGAACTTTTAGTGCACACATAAAGGGGCCACATGTGTACCGCTGAACCCTATGACCCAGTGACGCAGTTTTCTCATTGAGCAATATGTCAAATTTTGTACCCCCCAGGTGTGTCTATCTCCTGAGCTGTATGAGGGCTATGATGGTTCCCTGGGCCTGTGTGCTTGCAGAGGGCTGTCCAGGCCTGAGCCAGACAGGGTTGAGTGTGTTGGCTGGTGCCGGAGCAACCTGAGTCCAATTCTGCAGCTGGTTTGCACTGGAAGCCTTTACCTGCTCTACACTGAGTCTAATCAACAGGTCAGGCCTAGTCCATTCACATCATGATATGGTGTTAGGAAGGAGACCCAAAACATGATGAGCACCTCATAGTAGTCTAGTTTCAGGGTAACACATTACAAGCAATGTGGCAAGTGAATTTTCCCCCAGATAGTAAAAATGCATGTAATTTGTTTCATAACATCTTGATAAAACTACATGCCTTACTTTTCCATGTATTACAATAATTTGGAAACCTCTTGCTTTGATAGGAGTAATAGGGGTATATTTTAATGCATGCATTTAAGCATTGTAGCCTGTCAAAGTTTTGTTTAAAAAAAAAATACACCAAAACACGAAAAAAGTTTTTTTTTGTCAAAAATATAATATTCATATATGCTTAACTGATTAACGTGATTGAATTTCCAGTATGGATACAATTTTGCTGCATGAAAATCTGGACATTTAAATCATTTTATGCAAAGACTGTTGCAGTGCTATTTTAGTATTATTTATATACAGTCATTATATTTATTAATATTTTGAATTAGCTTTTATATATTCAGTTTCCATTTGAATTTTAGTCTAGTACAATTTAGAGGCAAAAAAACATTTAATGTAGAGGCACTCTTCATAAACTGTAAACCTTTCTACTCACTGCGGGTGTTTTATTCTTTCATTTGTACATTCCTCCAGACGCGTGTGTGAGCGCAGCGCTACAACAGCTTGCTGAACAAATAACTGAAATGGAGCAAAAGTACCCAGACTCTCTTTTAATAATTCTTGGATATTCTAACAATGCAAATATTTCCCGTAAGCTGCCAAGATACAGACAGCCATGTTACATGTCCCACCAGAGACAGTAATATATTGGATCACTGGGATGCATTACTCTAATCCACAGGCAGCTTTGGGGCTGTCTGATCAGTTCATCTCATACCAACCTACAGGCAGAAACTGAAATCAGTTTGATGTACTAATGAAGTAGATCCAGATTTACAAGCCTGCTCGACTGCACTGATTAGAGTGTTTTCGAAGCTGCAGCAACCAATCTGGATGAGCTCACAGATACTGTAACTTCATAAATCAGTTTCTGTGAGGATACAGTGGCATGCGAAAGTTTGGGAACCCCTTGCAGAATCTGTGAAAATCTGAATAATTTTAACAAAATAAGAGAGATCATACAAAATGCATGTTATATTTTATTTAGTACTGTCATGATATTTTACATTAAAGGTTTATATTTATGTGTTTACATTTAGTCCACAAGCCACAAAAGTAGCCAAAATTATTAAAATAACCCCATTCAAAAGTTTGGGAAACCCTTGGTTCTTAATACTGTTTGTGGGTTAACTGGATGATCCACAACTGTTTTTCGTTTTGTGATGGTTGTTCATGAGTCCCTTGTTTGTTCTGAACAGTTAAACTGAGCTTTGTTCTTCAGAAAAATCCTCAGGTGCTGCAGATTCTTCAGTTTTCCAGCATCTTTTACATATTTGAACCCTTTCCAGCAGTGACTGTATGATTTTGAGATCCACCTTTTCACACTGAGGACAATTGAGGGACTGCTCCAGAAGAAAACACGATACATTAAGAGCCGAGGGGTGAAACAGGACATTCCTATCATTCAATAATGATAAACCATAAAAATTCCTTACATTTTGTGACGAGTGGGGCCGGGCCGAGAACCATGGGAAGAAGGAGGCGGGAACCAGCGAACATTTAAACATAACTTTAATAACAAAATAAACACAAAACTGAAAATAGTGTGACAGACCCTCACGGGCGACTGGCATGCACAAACAGAACCAAAACAACATAAATAGTCCAGGCCTGTCCTCTCTCGTCCTTCACTGTCGTTACTCCTCCTTTTATCCTTCCAGAGCTCCTCCTTGGGACATGATGCCCAATGGGTGAATTTGGCCAGGATGGGGGGTTACAACCCTTACTGTTTTTCAAAGGACATCCTGGGATTTTTAATGACCACAGAGAGTCAGGACCTCGGTTTAACGTCTCATCCAAAAGACGGTGCTCTTTGTCAGTATAGTGTCCCCGTCACTGCACTGGGTAGTTATATGACCCACACAGACCACAGGGTGAGCACCCCCTGCTGGCCTCACAAACACATCTTCCAGCAGCAACCTAGTTTTCCCAGGAGGTCTCCCGTCTAGGTACTGACCAGGATCAACCCTGCTTAGCTTCAGTGAGCCTTGGGCTGCAGGGTGAATCCATGGTTTACTGGGAAACTCAAACAGCTTCTTCATGCCAAAAATGATGCTTACACAAGGGGGATAAAATCTTGTATAACCAAGCCAGAAACAGACTAACAAAGGAGATCAGAGTGACTAAAATAAGCTACTCCAAAAAGCTGAAAAAACAGTTTTCAGCCAATGACCCGGCGTCAGTGGTCTTGTCTGAGGAACATCACCAAGTACAAGACACCACCCACACATTCTGTGTAGAATCAACAACTGGCCGACAAACTTAACGTGTTTTACTGCCGGTTTGAAATGCCCAGTCTTACACCCCACACCCTCTCTGATCTGCACTTCAAACATACACCCCCCCCCCCCCTGAAACCCCCACTACCTCCCTCTCCTCTCCAACCATTCAACCTGTGCTTAAGGTGTGTGTACTAGATGTGAACCTGGTCTTCAGAAAACAGAAGACTTAGAAAGCTTCAGGTCCAGCTTCAGGCCCAGGGTTTAAATCGATTTGATTTTGATGCAATATTTACACTCAAGCTCGCAGGAGGCTATGGTAAGGGCATGATATTTCCCAACCAGGTGCCGAGTGGTGCCCATCACAACACACACTGGCCCAGCTAACCAATCACAACACATTTCGTATTTCAAAAGATGGGCCTTCATTTGATACAGGAACTGTTCGAGCCGTTCATGCCAGACTGGGGAGAGAGGTGTTGTAATACTGTAAAATATGTGAAAAATAATGTGTTTTTTGAACAACCTAGTATGAGAGCCTGTTCTAGTACACCCCCAAAACAAAATCAAGACTTTGTAATAGAGCATAATAGGACCCCTTTAAAGGTCTGCGCTGACCAACTGGCTCTCATCTTAGCACAGATCTTCAACAGATGTCTGGAGCTGTGTGAACTTCCATCCTGCTTCAAACACTCCACTAACATTCCGGTCCCCAAAAAACCTAAAATCAATGGATTTAATGACTACAGACCTGTTGCTCTCACGTTTGTGGTCATGAAATTGTTTGAGAGACTGGTGTTGGCCTATCTAAAAGACATCACATAATTTTACCTACTGATTCTTTGCAACCTCATCTTTCGGAAAATAAAACAAATTTACTTTCTCAGCATAGGACAGCATAGGACACAGCATTTTCTCGACATGAATAATAAAAAGTGCTTGAGGGTGGGTCAAGTTGTTCACAGCCGGCCAATGAAGAACATAGGTGTGCATTATGCAAATGTGTTACCCTGTGAAGTGTATTGATCACAGAAGTGGGATTCAAATTACTGGTGACTCATTTGGCTGTTCAGAGTCTACTCTTTGTTTTGGCACTTTCAGCTTTACAACTTTGCAGACTGTTTACATTCACATACAGCTGTATTACACACCGCATGAAAGGCAATATTCGAAATGGCATAATAGGGCACTTTAAATAATAAAAATAAAAAATAAATTAAAGTGTAGAATGATTTTTTTTTTTTGATGATGATGAGTAACTAAATAGAAATGTAAGTAGTTGTCACAGTTATGATATGACTGTGTTAAGATTCTCAACAGCAAGCAAAAACTTGATCTTTTGAGTTTTTTATTCCATCTTTTTTATTCCATCCAAGTGTCATAATCCATAGGACGATTAACTGCAAAAAAGAAAGGAAACACAGTATGACTGGATAGCGTTACAACAAAGTACACAAAGTGAGGGACTTGCACAAGGCATTGAGAGTGTAATGCAGCCCTGTTTACACACAAGTGAGAGCTTAGCACAAACAGCGGTAGGATAACACTCTGCCCTATTTGTTATTAAACTACCCTTGTGTTTTCTTAATAGGTGAGCATGTCTAGAAGCATGCTGGAGACCGTCCTCAAACACTGGGACTCCCGTGGGAGCTTAGAATGCAATGTGCAGCTCAACTTCTCCAGGCCTGTGTACACAGTTAAAACAGAGGGTGAGTAGCCAGAGACGAGGGCAGGAAGTAGAGAGGGTTTCATGACCACAGTTTATCAGCAGCCTGCTCTCTGTTTGCCATTGTGCAGAGGCGGGCTTCTTTGGTCTGCTTAATGCCGTCCCTGTGGAGGTCAGGAGGTTGATTCTGGCCCACAGCCAGCAAACTAACAACTACTTTGAGCCCCTAGACAAAGACAGAGGTATGTAGTACACCAATATGTCTTACATATATATACACACAACCAGTGTATTAGACATGCTTATGAGATATGTTTTGTTAGGAAACATCAAAGACAAAGAGGAAGACTGGGACTCTCATTGGTCCGGTATATCATCAGCGTTTGGTACATCCGACATGAGGCCTAGAGGAGTCTTGAACCCAACAGCATGTCTACATCCGGGAGACATTCTTCTTTTTACAGTGACCCAACAGCACTATCCTCAGTATGATGTGTGAGTACATGCTGACATGTGATTCATCTGCAGCCCATCCATTTTCACTGTCCCAGACTGTCACAGAGGGAATCCTGCTTTTTTCACAGAGACAGCTTGTATAACACTAATGATGCATTTGACTGGGGACCCTTCAGATTACTGGCACAGGACCAAGAACTGGCACGATCTACCCACTCCCTTTTTTCCATAAGTCTCCATGAGCCTGGGGTGTACGCCTTCAAACTCAGCAGCCACAATTATAGGCACATGGTATTATGATCCATTTTCATGTTATGGCGGATAACTGTTAAATGTTATTAAAATTCTGTACTACTAAATACTAAATAAATAAAATACTAAAAACTCAAATCAATTGTGCTTTACATATATTAATACATTAAAAACAGTAATATTGTAAAAAATATATATATATATATATATATATATATATATATATATATATATATATATATATATATATATATATATATATATATATATATATATTAAAATTTAATTTATTCCTGTGACTCAAAGCTGAATTTCAGCAGCCATTAGTCCAGTTTTCAGTGTCACATGATTATTTAGAAATCATTTTAATTAACTGATTTGGTGCTAAAGAAACATTTATTGTAATAATCAATGTTAAAAACAGTTGTGCTGCTTAATAGTTTTGTGTAAACTGTGATACTTTTTTTTTCAGGATTCTTTGATGAATTGAAAGTTCAAAAGAACAGCATTTATTTCAAATAGAAATCTTTTGTAACATTATAAATGTCTTTACTTTCACATTTCATTAAATAATGCATCCTTGCTGAAGAAAAGTAATACCCTTTTCTTTTAAAAGCATCGTATTTCTATATATACTCTGTGATAAAACCATTAATTTCTTAATTTTTCACACATCACACCTCATATTTTCATCCGATCTCAACTTTTGGGGGCAAATTTACTTGTTATTGTGAAAATTACATAGTTGTATTTTTTAAATTCTTTTTTATTATAATTCTTTTTTTTAATCTAAGTGATTCATAAGTAATTGTCACACAATAAATATTTACATAATTTTCTATTTCACTTTGTTTAGATTATCTTAATTTTAAATATTTGAAGATTGAAATTCTTGGTCTGAGACAAGGGAAAATGAAAAAATAATGGAAATCCTACATAAAAAGCAACTGAAAAGTAAAAAAAAGCTAAATAGTTTTCAAGACTCACATATAAAAAATATTTTTATTTTATTTTTTATTTTTAAAATTGTTTCTTTATTTTTATAAAGTTTAAAACTGTTAGTTGTAATAAAAAATCAACCACTATGTCCAATTATTTATTGATGTTATTGTTTGGTCCCTTCAGTATGTGAGGGTAGTGCCTGCAGGTGGAGAGTGCTATGACACTGGACCCTTCTTCCCTTCTGACCCACATCATTTGACTCGCATGGGCATCGCACAGAGACGCCACCTGCTGCTCCGCCCCAACTGGCTGATGATCGGTGGGCTTTTAGTAGGAGCTGTGGTAATCCTGTGCTTGTGTGTCATTATATTGGTAAGTGATAAGGAAGGCTTTAACAAAAACCTTGGGGTTAACAAAACTTGGCTTATTGAAGTGACCGAACACTGTGTCCTCACAGATCTTGTTCAGGAATTACGGCTGGCCTGAGAAACTGCCAGCTCAGGTCAGGTACCGTGATCTGCAGCTAAGGTACAACATGGACGACTATTCATCAAAGGGCTCCAGGGTGGTGGCTGTGAAAAAAACACATCGAAACCTGCAGGTGGGGTTGACTGAGGATTCAGTGCAGAGAGGTAACCACTGACGTCACAAACCACAGACACATGAGCAAACCTTTTTTTGTACTACCAGGGGCTACATATGCTACCTTCTAACACAATTAGACCTACCTTACACAAGATCCCTGTGCATCCCTGGTTCATTCCCTTGATATATATATACATTTATAATATATCTAATGGTCAAATAAGAAAAGAAAAAAGAAAACATTTGATCAACATTTGAACAATTAAAGCTACTTTTTTCCTTAAGATAGAAAAATATCTATAGATGCTTGAAAATAAGCAAACATGATTTTAGACATTGTCAAATTACAAGGAATCCCTCTGTACTTCACATTAAAAGGAGAAAACAGTTTCCCCAAGATCTCAAAAGCTTGTTTCTTTATTTGCTCCAATTAGCATTTGAACATCCATTGCCAAGATTCCTTGTCTCCTTAAGATAACCATGATATGAGGCTTCATTCATCATGGCTGTAGCAAAGTGACCTATTTTAAGTGCAAGTTTTTAGGATACCCCTGATGTTTTGGCAGAACCATATCTCTGTTTGACAAACACTTAGAGTCCTAGACAGCATCATACACAGTTACCAAAGATTACTCTTTGCTTTCAATGCAACAATTGTCAGGAGGTGTATTGGCTGTGCTATGGTATTGTATTAGCTCTGTCCAGAGCTAGAATTCCCACAGACTGTGCTCACACTGCCCGCAGCAGTGGCTCTGGTGTCAAATGAATTCTGGGACTATGAAGAGCAAGTGGATCTCGAAGCATTCAGCTCCAGCACCTTCTATGACATCCTACTCAAGCACAGCGTGTCTGTCACAATACGTCTCGGGCAGCTCAGAGGAGAGGTGAGACTCTATGAGAACAACAGTCTATTTCCTGCCCCTATGAGCTTCAAATATCACCCTCGTAAAGTTCAAATATATTTACCCATATTGAATAACATCACTGAGATGCTCAGTTGTAATTAACAGTCTCTCTTGTTTCATGGTCCACTATGATACCATGTAGGATACAGCAGTGAATTGTTACTTCCCTGGGGTGAAGTGCGTGGATCAACTAAAATGAGTTGTAAATATAGCATTTCTTTTCAGCTTGTTTCATTGATGGAAACATTTGCCCTGTCTAGGTGAAGCATCTCTATCAGGGGGTGCTGGGGAAGTTGAGAGAGCTCCACCCTGGCTGGAGGATGTTTGGAGGGAAAACCGAAGGTCTGGAGAGGCAGGTGGAGCAGGAGATGGTGCGACGAAGAGCACTGGGCAATCAGCTGACACAGCTGCTGGACAGCCAGCTGCAGATCCTGCGGGTGGAGATGAGAGCACAGCAGGCCATGCAGAAGACCTTCAGAGCACGACTGAGAGAGAGCGCGAGGCTTCTGAGACTGCTGGCTGAGGGTCAGACCTCGCTCTGGGATAAACACATCAAGCAACAGTATGTCATGGAGAGGCAGATATGAATCTGTCAGTTCTGCTTGTTTATTCATGTTTATATGTGTGTTCGAGACTTAAACAAAAACACACTTAAAGAAAAATCCTCAACCACAAAAAAGTGGTTCATTAAAGTCAACTGATTAAAGATATATAATCAAATTAATACTATTATAATAATCTAATTAATCAGAATGATTTCTGAAGGATCATGTGACACTGAAGACTGGCGAAATGATGCTGAAAATTCACCATCACAGAAATAAATGACATTTTAAAATATATTCAAATAGAAAACATTTCACAGTATTACTATTTTTTACTGTATTTTTAATCAAATAAATTTGTAATAAAATTGGTGAGAGATTTCTAGGAGACTACATTCAAAAACATTTAAAAATCTTACCGACCCCAAATGTTTGAATGGTGGTGCATTTTTTTTGTCTATCACTTGCCTACAGATCACTGTCGTTTTTACAATTTACAATTTTACAATCAGGATACAAATACTATTCACATATGATGCATTCTTTTATTTCGGCTGTCATTTTAAAATAGTATACGTCCAGGCAAGAATTTGTTGTAATTTGAATTAGTGTTAACTAAAAGCAGTAGAATGTTTTTGTGTTGCTTCATTTAGACAGCTAAGTACGTGAATGTAACTGTATACTCAAAATTTCAGGGTTCTCAATGACTGTATTGTAATTATTTATAGAAAAACATAGTTGGTATAATGGAGAATCTTTGTATCATCTTCGTCCCAGCCCTCTTATCGCATTTTCAGATCTTAATCACAAAGGAAGTGAGTAGCTTAAAGCTTTGTCCAGAGTGCACACAACTGTGATTTACTTTCACATCCGATCTTTAGGATTGACTGTCTAGTAACTGCTGTGATGAAATTGGATCTGTTTGTTTAGAATGTGCTGCTTTTATCTGATATGTCTGCCAGGATGCAGTATGATTTACGCATTAGCATAATATGAAGAAAGTGAAGGTTTCATTGTGGAAAAACTAGACATTTCGCCTCTCCTCATATCTATGATGTCATTGCTCAACACACATCACAACAGATAACATAAGCATCAGTGTCCTTGACGCCCAGAAAGGGCACGACAAAGCCAGGCCACTGTAAAACCAATGTCTGCCTGACCTCTGGATCTACCCAGCCTCTGCACAGCCTGCCCTTCACCTCCCTCAGATCCTCCTTATGATTGGACATATCACATGGACACTTCAAAGCTCAAATCCCAAATAGTTTTGTTATCATTGTTATTAAAATGTTATGTTAATCCATGACTCATAACCTACTGTATATGTTGTGCATTGCAGTGTTCTGGAGCGGGTAGCTGTGCTGGCTGATGAGATGACTGAGAAGGTATCAGTGGAGAGCCAGAGGCTGGGGGCCTGGGTTGTGCTTAAAGAGGGCACTGGAGCACAGCTATTATGCCCTGCTACTGGATCAGTCCTCAGTAGGGAAGACATCATCGGTGAGACCTTTTCAGATATTAACCATGTAATTCAGACCTACTGTTGTCACTGTTTCCAGTCAGTGGCTGTGCAAACATGTCGCCTAGTGGAATATGACAGAAAATAGCCATACTCGAAAAGCCTGGCTACACCACTAGGTGGCGGTATTTTACAACATTGCCCACGCATTGCTGGTCAAATCCTGACAAATAGCTTCTGAGGCTCAACTTGGCATGTCTGTTGCATGACTGATTGATTAAAGTCTGTAGAAACATAGAAATATTTCACTCTTTTTCCCTCTGCAGCTCCTGATGGATCTCTTAGAGCTTGTGATGCCGTTCATGTAAACCCCCTCACAGGCCTCATTCAGCCCAACTCTAACGCCCATATGTTACTGGCCAGTGGACACAGCATGCCAGTTCCCCCGGACTTCTTCCTACACTCCCAGACTGGCAAACTACTGCCTATGGCTGGAAACGTGGGCTTTGATCCTGTTTCCTCCACCCTTGTCTTTACAGCCGATGCTTGTGTGGGTGAGTCATTCGGTATGCTAGTTAGTACATTTAAATTAATATTCTGAGTTCAGTATAAATTAAGCTCAATCAACAGCACTCAATGTTGATTACAGCAAAAATAAATCAGACTCGTTCATTAAAAAAAAAGGAGGTTATGGTGAGGTGCTTAGGGTGTAAGTCCAAGAGGGCAATTTTTGAAGGATGTGCAGCTTTTTATTTTAAAAAAGTACTTAATTTTTTTTTTTTTTTTTTTTTTTTTTGAAATTTGGCTATTTGGCTATATGAACTGTAGAGTCATTCCTGAAATTTTTATTTCCATTTTAGATGTTACATTGTTATGGCAATGAAGCTGTAACCCGGATTTTTGCTTTTTCAAAAAAGAAGAGGTAAAGGAGTAAGTGGTAATCAGCATTGTGCCACAAATGTCATTTATTGAAATTCTCAGTCTCCAGTTCCTTCCTATTTGATGTTGTGTAAAACTTATCTGAATTAATTAGCACCAAGGGGGTGGAGCTTAGCAAAGGGTCATTTAATATGGGATCTCATTTCAACAGTGTAAGAGCTTTCAGAACTTCTGGCATTTAGATAATTTTTTCTTATATAATCACATTGGTGACTAATACCAAATATCAGTTTTTTTGTATTGTTAGTAACAGGTTAATAGGTTATGTACATGTGTTGTAACAAAGTTCTTAAATCGGCAAGAAGGTTTTAAAGTTTTAAACATAAAACTTTAATAATCAAATAAACAAACACAAAACGAAAGTAAAAGCGGCAGCCCCTCACGGACGACTGCCGCATAAAACATAACAAAACAACATAAATAGTCCAGGCCTGGTCCTCTCTTGTCCTTCACTGTCGTCCCTCTTCCTTTTATCCTTCCGAAGCTCCTCCGTGGGACTTGAGAACAGTCAGTGGCTTATTACCATTCAACTCCACCGGCCTCGCTCCGTTCTCATGGCTCTCGGCCCCGCCACACTCGTCACAAGTGTTATAAATATTATATTGATATATGTTTTAAATATTTTGTTAATATGTTTTATTAATTTTTAAAATAATTTAAACATTTTTATTTGGATACTCCACCCCAAAATGAAAATTTTGTCATTAATCACTTACCCCCATGTTGTTCCAAACCCGTAAAAGCTTTGTTCGTCTTTGGAACACAATTTAAGATATTTTGGATGCAAACCGGGAGGCTTGTGACTGTCCTATTGACTGCCAAGTAAATAACAGTGTCAAGGTCCATAAAAGTATGAAAAGTTTAATAGGAATAGTCCATCTGCCATCAGTGATTCAACTGTAACGTTATGAAGCGACAAGAATACATTTTGTACGCGAATGAAACAAAAAGTTTGTTGACTTTATACAACAATTTGTCTCCTCTGTGTCTCTCCACATCACCGTAGCGCCATTTTGGAGAATATGAGCTGAACGCAGGCAGCTTACACTCTTCTGTGTCAGCTGCGCAGCACTGATGCGGTTTTCTTTCAAATCAAAGTGTAAATACATGCAAAAAACATATCCTTGTGAGGTGGGTGACATAGTATAGCGTACGCAGTTTGCGTTCAGCTCATATTCACCCAAATAGTGCTACGTTGATTTGGAGAGACACAAAGGAGAGGAATTTTTCAAATAAAGTCATTATTTTTGTATTCTTTGTGAACAAAAAGTATTCTCGTCGCTTCATAACATTACGGTTGAACCACTGATGGCAGATGGACTATTCTCATGACATCTTTCATACTTTTCTGGACCTTGACAGTGTAATTTACTTGGCAGTCTATGGGACAGTCACAATCCTCCCAGTTTTCATCCAAGATATCTTAAATTGTGTTGCGAAGAAGAACAAAGCTTTTACAGGTTTGGAACAACATGGGGGTAAGTGATTTATGACAAAATTTTCATTTTGGGGTGGAGTATCCCTTTAAAAGTGAAAATGTGAAACTTTAAAATTTTCTTAAAAGTACTTACATTATTATTATTATTATTACATGTGTATTATGTAATATGAAAAAGTTCTAGCCATTTTTACGGTCATTTTACAGGTTAGTTTAGGAAAAGGCTAGTGATTTTTTTCACATTCGTATCATATTAAAACACACACTGTTCACATCTGGTAGCTACATTTATTTATTAACATTTTTAATATATATGTTAACATTATGGATTGGCCCCATCCACTTCTGTTGTAAATTTATCACTGCTGATTGAAATTTTATTGAACCCAGCATTTTCTTTCTTAGGGGAGGTGGGAAAATGGGAACTACCCCTGCTGCCTTTCATTCCGTACCCTCCGTCCCGCCACGCCGAACTTCATGCTGCTTCCAAACTACGGGGGCTTCGTTCAGGCCAAAGGCTGATGCTTGGAGGACCCATGTGTGACTGTGACACTGGTGTTTTGGTGCCTATTCAGGCAGTCACCATCCATCCACAAACAGGATTGGTTTATCCTTTGGGAGGCGTGCACACGTGTCCCATCTCACGCCTGTGGCAGCCTATTCAAATAGGCTCTCCCATGCTGGACCCACGTACAGGTGACCTAGTGCTCATCACGGGCATCACTCTTGATCCCCATACAGGTCCGTTTTCTGATTGCTGAAAAAATGTCTCAGCATGTTCAAACAGCCTGATTGATGAGTGTCTCTGTTCAGGGGCTGTACTTCCAGTTGGGGGGCTTCTCCTAGGCGAGTCCTTCATCGAGCCCTTGAGCGGACGGATGGTGCGGGTTGGTGGAGGCAGCGTGCGAGGAGGAAAGGTGGTGCCTCATGCTGGGGGTTTCCAGGCTCTGCTGGACAGCCAGGCTCTGGGCGCTTGCTTGCGAATGGCAGAGCTCCTGCAAGGATTCAGCTCAGCAGCTGCAGATCCACAAGGTGACCTGGACAGACTCTCGGCAGCAACATCTGAGCTGGAGCAGGCCTGGAAAAGCAGCCAACACTGTATGTTGCAGCTGCTGAGTCGCCTGGAAGCCGTACAGGGACAGGCCAGGGGTGTGGTGGAGAATGGCGGTAGTGTGGGTGGGTTGGAGCTCCTTGCTACAAAATATCTATTATTTTTCCTTAATGATAATAGTGGTGTTTAATACCAAATATAAGCTTTTTATAATATCACTAACAGTAGGTTATGTAGGTAAGTGAGATTAATATAAGGATATGCTATTTGGTACTATTCAGAAGTCTCTGATGCTCAACAAGGCTGCATTTATTTGATCAAAAATACAGTAAAAACAGCACTAATGTGAAACACTATTTTTTTTTGCAAGGTATACGTGTGGACTGTCACTTTTGATCAGTTAAATGCATCCTTGCTGGAAAAAAAAACAAAAAAACATACTGATCCCAAACATTTGATAGGCAGTGTACATTTTAAAATATTTTATTTGTTTTTATTTTAATTATACATTAGTTAAATATTTATATCCTTGCATTCTTCCCTTCCTTTAGGGGAAATTAAGCTTCCTGGCATTGAGCTCTCCTTGCCAGCTCTCCCCGGGTTGGAGTATCCTGACCCTGGAGGCTCGGGTCTGCATGTCCCAGTTCTGGGAGCTCAGTTGGACTGGATGTCAGGATCTATGGTGCCCCTGGCAGGAACCATGGAGGATGCAGATGGTAAAGGTAATGGAGGTTAACTAGTAATGTCCAAATCCAGTTACATTAATCTCTAGATGTTAACCTAGAGTATATTATGACTCTCAGGGCTAGTTCCCATACATTTTGGAGCGCAGACAGTGGACCCAGTGACAGGGGTGCTGGCTCCGGTTGTGGGGGCCAGTCTGGATGTTTGGAAACGGACTGTGGTTCCTGTAACTGTGTCCCAGATTCTGACGTTAGGAGAAAACCCAGACAGTGTCACGGTGAGCGAAGTTGAACTAAATCACAGCAGCATAAAAGCTCATTTGGCTTGAGGGTGTTTATATGTGTGCAAATGTGTGTTTGTTCGCCTCAGGTGGAAGCCCTCCAGAAAGAGAGCAGTGTACAGGGCAATTACTGGCGTGAGCAGACACTGAAGGAAGAGGAGATGGTGGGAGATTTTGACAGAGCCATTAAACACTATCTGTCCACATCCATACACGAGTCTGACTGTGTAAGTTGACTCTACAGAAATGACACTAAGCTCTGTGGTCTATTTAAAATGCAAGTCTTTGGACCAAGTGTCTGTTTTTATTTTTGTGAGTGTCAGTGTGATGGAAAGCATTTCCACCATCCCTGCATCCTGAATGTGATTCTGTGCATGTTCATGTGTGTGCGTGAAACAGATAGACTGGATGGACACAGACAGGCACCTCAGGGAGACCGCCGCTGAGATTCAGGAAAGTGCTCAGTGTGAGGCCCAGAGAAAAGCTCTCCAGAACTCAGAGTTATCGCTGCTCCTACAAGCCCATGTGTTACACACCTTCACAGGAGGTCAGTCCTCGCACTCATACTCCCACTGGGACCACAAACCACTATGATTTAAAGATTCAATACATAGAACTCATGATTGGAGGTTGGTAAGATTTTTTAAAAAGTTTTAGAAAGAATGTCTAAAAAAAAGTCTCTGATGCTCACCCAGACTGCTATTATTTGGCAAAAAGCAAACAGTAAAATCAGTAATATTGTGATTATTATTGCAATTTAAAATGTTCTAAATTCTTAATTTTACATTTTCAGCAGCCGGTCTTCGGTGTCACATAATCCTTCAGAAATCATTCTTATATGCTGGTTTGGTGCTCAAGAAATATTTGGTATTATTATCAATGCTGTGCAACAGTTTTGCTGCTTAATGTTTTTGTGGAAACCATGATAATATTTTTTCAGGATTCCTTGATGAATAAAAAGTTATTATGGTCACGCTTTATTTGAAGGTCTCACTGTTAACTAACTATTAATACTAACTACTAGCTAGTAATATGCATGCTGGTTAATAGTGAGAATTGGTCCTTAAAATAAAGTGTTACCGAATTTATTTGAAATACAAATATTTGTAACATTATAAATGTCTTTACTGTCACCATCTACTGGATTCTTGCTGAATGAATTAATTTCTTAAAAAAAAAAAAAAAAAATCTTACTGACGCCAAACTTTTTTGAACAGTAGTGTATAATAATAAGTAACAGACTGCTTTTGACAACTTATTTTACAACTTATCTATTTATGTTAAGAGACTGTTCACTTAACAGTTACAGTTCTGTTTTTATTTGCTCACCTTCATGTCTCGCTTATGTGGAAAAAAGCGAAAGCAAAAGAGAATTAGAAGAATATACAACGAAGTAGCATGGCTGCTCAAATGCGAAAATGAAGACAAAAAAAAAAAAAAATTGCAAAATATGTCATTATTCTTCCCCTCCAGTAAGCAGTAAACTCAAGATTCAAAGCTCATTCAATTGAGTCATACTCTGATTTTTGTGAACAAATCAATCTAATTTGTTCATCAGTTGTTTTCAAATTGATCAGTCTGATTTGTGAACAAGATCAGGATCACAAATCAGTTTAAAATAATAATTCCTTCTCTGATCCGGTTCTTGAGTTCAAGATTCAATGATCTGTTCACAGCAGTTCATAGTGCTTTTTGGTGCCAATGTTTGGAGCTTAACCAACCCAATCTCATTAAAAACGTAACTATTTTATGATGTATTTCGTATATACAATTTTTACAAAAAACCCATGAACCTCCAAGATTAACCATCACTAGTGCCTAATTAGAACATAAGAAAACGTACAGATGAGATCATACAAATTCATATGAATTAGCCATCAGTTTTCCAAAATATAACATAGTTACATATTGCATTGAGAATTTGTTGGCTTAACATAGATGACTATTAACTATCATTGTTTGGAAAAAAAACTTTTGTCCTTAATCTTGTTTCTGGTAACATCTTTAGAGTTTGGATTGACAAGATAGTGAATAAGTAATGACAAAGTTTTCATCTCTCTGTGAACTCTTCCTTTAGGAGATGAAGAGGAGTGGGAGCAGCAGTGTTACTGGCACACTGAGCTTAAGGCCGTGCTGAACCGAGTGAGTGTGTCCATGGAGAGACTGCAGAGGGACCGGGATCAGCTGTCGGCACAGGAAACGCAGCATCTGGTCAGCTTGTTTTCACATTGAAACATAAAAAAACACTCTCACCCTCAGACAGAAAGATACAATGCTGACAACAGTCTGTTGAGCTCATTACTACTTTGTTGAACAACTGAATGAGCAGATCAATACATTGGAAGCTTGATATCCTTCATAAGACTATTGGTGCGATCGCCAATATTCTGGCTTTGCACTGTCCATTTTCCAGTTTGATGGAGTGCAGTCTGGGATGAATAACACAGTGTCTTTTAATTATGACAGGATGGAAAACTGAGGGAGCAGGATCTGTGGGAGCATTTAATGCAGAGACAAGCAGAGCTGGATGCTGCACTTTCAACTCTTCACTGTGCTCGTCAGGTCTGCCAGCTGCGTGCTGACATTGCACAGGTAACACATGCCGGAGGTCAATTGTGTAGTGATGTCCTTGGTTTACCTTAGAGCCGTTTGGTGTCTATGGGACAATTAGGAATGCTTTAGCAGACTTTAATCCACCTTTTCCCCTGAAAGTCTACTGAATTGATTCTTTTCCCTTAGTCTTTGGTTTGTGGCACATTCTGGTATAAGGATTTTGGCATGCTGCAGCCTAAGGGTGTGAGGAACCCTCTGAAAGTAATAGCCATGACTCAGCAGAAAATCCTTCCTCGGCTTGAACGACTTATTCAGCTGCTGGAGGAAACCAAAGCACTTGGCCAGTCGACCAGCACACAGCGGCAGCAGAGCTCTGGTACAATAACCTCATTTATGCCTTATTACAGGAAAGTTAATCATGCTTTTGTTTGAGTTGCAAAATGTTTCTCAAAAGGAAAGCAGGCGTTCGACCGAGACAGCGCTTCCAGAGCGTGGACCGAATCTGTGTCTGTTGTGAAAGGTATTTTTCAGTGCACAAAACAATAAATAGTGAGATTCTGGTTGTCAGCCTGTAGAATTTCACCGCTGTGTTCGTGTCTCCTGCTGCTCCAGGTATCTCAACTCAGTCCTTTAAAGATCAAATGAAGGCTCCGTCTGTGAGTGAACAGAATGCCACGGTGCCCTCTCTTCCTCTGTCAAACCCATCTTACACTCAGAAAAGCCAGGAAAAAACACAGCTGAACCACAGCCAGGGTGAGGGTGTCTTAAGTCAGAGATGTTACCAGCATCCTCATTTCAGATCACAACATGATGTTCTCTCTTGTTCCATTCAGATGTCCAATTTCTCCAGGAACCTGGTCTGTCCGCACACATCAGTATCCCACAGCTAGCAGGTCAGAGCATTTTACTTGAGAGCTTTGAGCTGAACCAGTGTATGTTTAAGACTCATAGGTTCTTTTAAAGGTAACATTTGAACCACAGGAGAACACTGATGCAAAAACATGATTTGTTACATTGCATTAGCACATGACTCAATGTGTTATTGGGGCTATTAGCATGTTTTCTAAGGCACATGGACTTGAGACTGAGTCTGGTCGTGTCCAGACTTGAGTACTGCAATACTGCCAATTTTTTTTTTCTACATACATGAATTATACCTTAAATCATGCTGTTTATTGGAGAGCAGTGCATTCTTACTTTTTCAAAGCATTCAGACTTAAGGATTCGCCATGTTGACCGAAAGAAAGCTGGTTTCTGGTTAAACTGTGTTTGTACATAAACTACACTATTGACGATAGAAAATTTACCTTCTTTTGACCCCCAAAACAAACATTGATAAAAGGAGTAATTTCTAGGGCCAGAGTATTAGTATTAGAGTATGGGCAAAATACTAAAAACCACTCAGAACGTGTTAGGAACCACATTTAAGTAACTTAGTGTTGTGATGGCAAATATTGAGCTGGAAAGAACCAAAAATCTAAGTACAAGTAAATGCTGAGAAACATGACTTTATGTGATTTTCCTGTATTGGTGTTCTGTATTTGTTTTATGGTGTTGCAGAGGAAGACTGGTCCAGACTAGTAGCACTATCTCCTCTATTCCAGCTGATGAAGGAAGTGGAGCAACAGCTCAGGGATAGTGCCAGAGATAGAGGCCTTCTCAAGATCCAGCCTTCAGGTCAGGCTCTAATTATCACCACTGAAACGTGCAATCTCAACTCATCAGAACTGCAAAGTCATTAGTGTAGCAACAGATGACTTAAAGCCATGAAAAACATGTACATGTCAGTGTGGGAAAATAACTTGAGCTTTATTTTTAGCAGCTTCATAAGGTTAAGGGGCTGTGTTATAACTTATTACTCATGTGATGATGTAATTAATTAACAGCTTTATTTTGTGTTAAAGTTCGCAAAGATGCAGAGTGATCAAAGTCTGACTCATTAAATGGTGTGAGTTTGTACATGCATTCAGGTGCAGGCCAGTCATTCATGGATTTCATGGATGCCCAGTGGGAGTGTGAGGGAGAGCTGATTCAAGTGAGCTCTGAAACCCTCAACCCACGACAGCTTCTGCTCTACCAGCATGGACAGTTTCTCCTCCAGCACCTTCACTTACATAAAATGGTCTGGATCCGTCTGTCATTTTCTCCCTTGCTATTATGTTCTCATAGACAGTGTTGGGAGTAACTAACAAAATGTAACTACAATACTGACTCAACTACATTTTTAAGTAGCATGACAAAAAAAAAAAAAAAAACATGAGATCTTTTAACAAGGTGATGGGTTGCATATGCAGCTTAGTTTTAATTGGTTAGATAGATCATTTAAATGTACCAGTTGAAAAAAGAAATCATTTGAGTTCCTGCATCGATAGGGATATATAAAATAATATTATGTAAAGTATTTTTTACAACAGTTATAAAAAAGAATCTAATATTTGGTTAATTAATGTTCATCAAATTATTTATTTAAATAATTTATATAAATGATGGTGTTTTTTTTTTAAATTTGCATTTAATATAAATGAATTGGTTCTAATGCTGTCACCTTTATTGAGTGTTTTGTGGCAGATAAATACTGCTGAGAATATGCATTTTTTTTTTTTTAAATGTTTTTGAAAGTATGTGGATGTGGAAGTGGATGTGTTTATTTGTTC
This sequence comes from Cyprinus carpio, assembly GCF_018340385.1. Classification (NCBI taxonomy): domain Eukaryota; kingdom Metazoa; phylum Chordata; class Actinopteri; order Cypriniformes; family Cyprinidae; genus Cyprinus; species Cyprinus carpio. The sequence goes on from NC_056586.1 coordinate 14,499,399, forward strand.
AAACATACAGTAAAAACAGCAATATTGTTAAATATTATTACAGTTTGAAGTAACTCTTTACTATTTGAACTTACTATAAAATGTAATTTATTCCTGTGATGGCAAAGCTGAATTTTCAGCAGCCATTACTCCAGAAACTGTGATATATATATATTTTGAAGATTCTTTGATGAATTATATAATATACATGTCTTTACTGTCACTTTTGATCTATAATGTGTCCTTGCTGAGCAAAAGTATTAATTTCTTAACAATCTTACTTGACTCCAAACGTACAGTACATGCAAACAGTCTTAAGTTTATTCACAGCTTTGATTTCTTCATTCTAGATACCAGCAGTAACCCTTCAACTGGCTTCTACTCTTCCTTTCAACGACTACCATAACAATGCTTTCCGCAACTCTTTCTATTATCAGGTATCTAGACGCTTAGGTATGTTTGTATTGAACCAGCTATAAAAAGAAAGAAAAGTTATTCATAATTTACCAGACTCTGAGAAGTGATAATTAGCACCACTTTCTCTGTGATATAATTGGTCTCATGGCTAGTTCGGTTGCATTAAGGTTAAATGCCCTCATTTGTCAGTCACTGGGTGAATGATAATTAATTCATGATAAGCATACTTAGTGCTCTGTCATACTGTGCACTTAGCAGTTCCTATGTTTTCAGGAGGGACAGAAGACTCTGTTTGTTCGCAGTCAGAGATTGCAATCGGTGGGTGGCCTCTCTCTGCTGCTAATGCACTGTGCTGCACACATTTCCATCGGCCAGATGAGGACTGACACCATTCCTGCCTTTCAAAGAGCCTTCTTCAAGGTGCTATAAGTAACCACTCCACACCAGCACAGCTTGAACAAACCAAGAATGGAATGTGCTAATAGAGTCTTTCTTATTGACATAATGTCCTGTCCCCATTTCTAGGTTTTACAGGTGGGCTTAAGTGAGCTGTTCCATGCCAGGCTGGGACAAACTGATAGTCCAGATGATGAGAGGACGAAAGATTTGGCGTCTGACGCAGCTCTCAATGGTCTTCTGCTGGAAAGAGTCCAGAAGCCAAGTCCTGGGATTTTTTCAGAGCATGTAAGTTTGATGTATTTCACCATATTCGCCCCTCGTGTTTTCAGTAGCTGTTGCCAAGTAATTCACAGGGATGTAACAGATGCCATAGGATCAGATTGATGTGGCAAAAGTAATACTCATCGGAGTGTGAGATTTCGGATGTGTGCTGTTTTCTGGGCAGGAGGTTTTGGGACGTCTGCGCAAATACAGAGAGGCTTCAGTGTTCCGCCAGGTCGAGAGTCTCCTAAAAGAGTCTCCAAAGAGCCTGGAGATCAACCACCTCAACACTGACCCGTCACTCAACGACGACCCAGAAAGCCAAGCCGCTGCTCCTCCATGAACTGACATTTTAACTTTGAACAGTGCTGCCTCTCTGACAGTGATGAATCCAGCTTTCAAAGGCATGTTATGTGCTGTGAGGCAGCTGATGGCCTTATGGTCTTGGACGGTAGAGCATCTATTTTTGCTTCTGGTGGTGACCCAGCACAGCTACTTTCTTGTACAGAAGTTGAAAAAATGGCACTAAGAAAAAAACATTAAAATGGGCAATATTTCCATGCACTGCATAGGCTCAGCAAACAAACCTCTGTTGAATCCAGTTTTAATGTAGTTTTCGAAAATAAAGGCATGTTACAGAATTTGACCGTTTGATTGGACGGGTGCAGTTTCTTAAGAAAAGAAACTAAACAATACAGGGGGTAGTGAAAATATAATGAATGAAATGAATATAATTGAATGAAAATATAATCTTGAAATTTTAATAAATAAATTTAGACAATGTACAAATACGGTGTCATACAAAATGAAAAGTCACATAAAATGAACAGTAGAAATAAAGAGAATTAAAAATGAACAGAATTAACTAAATTAAATTGATCAATTAACTTATTGAATATAAATGTATGATTATAAATTTGCTCAAATAGTAAAATAAAAAAATCCAATATAGTGTTTCCACACCTTTCCAAAAGAAGAGAGAAAGATGTCAAATTGACTGTATTTACTGTATCTTTACATTTTTTAAACATGAGCATATATACAGTATGTATATATATATATATATATATATATATATATATATATATATATACATACATACAAAGCACACAATATATATATATATATAAAATAAAAACACACACACACACACACACACACACACACACATATATATATATGTATATATATATATATATATATATATATATATATATATATATATATAAAGCCTTGCTAGATTTATGCAGTTAGTTTCTGTGGAATGGGATGATATAATTAAATGATTTATTGCATTTAATTTATTTGTGATTAGAAAACCGTCATTTCCCACTGTCCATGACTGTATCAAAACAGACCTTCGACCAATTTTATGGTCACGACCCAGTAGTTAAAAGACTCTTTGTATTAGATTATGACTTAAATAAAAAGAAAGACAAACATTTGCAGAAGATATTACGAAATAATGGCCTGAGCTTTGAGTTTAAAATAGATTTAACAAAACAGAATGCTCCGGGCAAATTTATAACGATGACATTTTAGAGCCGCAACACAAACTATCTCTACAAGACAGTCCATCTGCACTTCTCGGGTGTCTCAGAATACAACTTTAACAGTCTTGTTACCAAATACTTACACACATAACATTGCACTCATTGTTTTGTCTTGTTTGATTGCATTTTATTCATTTATAGTGGTGTTTTTCTGCTATTCACATTTGATACTGCTGCTAGTTTGTGCCTGAATGTTGCTCTAGGGATCAATAAAGTATGTATATCTAAAACAATAAAACATTTGTGTCTGTTTAAGTGTGTCTGCTTTTGGACTACATCTCAGTCGTTGTTCATATTTATGAATACATTGGAGCACCTTCATCATCATCCCATAAACCCTAGAGCTCTGGCTTTATACAATACATTTCAGCAGTAATTCAAAGTTATGTTTTCAAAAGGAATGAGTGTGGCTGTGTCCTTGCACAAGGGCATAGTGATGTTTTCCAGAGAGTCATCCAGCTTGCTGTAGAGAAAACACTGGATATAAATCAGTTTAAAATGAAAAGGAAAATGAATTTTGACCGCGCGTGATGATGTAGTTACAAGTATCTACCAGCAGGAGAAACAATTCTTCTTGCACGTGGCTGCTGTTGCTATGGTTACGGATACACTTCCGCAAACAAAACTGCCTCGCTTCCAATGATCTATAATATAGAACATATATAGATCAGTGCTCGCTTCTCTTCATAGAACTTCTCTTTCGGTGGGCTTTGTAAAGTCGTTTTCAAGCATGACTTTACAAGATAACGACGATCTCGAAAGATTTTTGAGGAATGTTGATCAAATGAGTAAGTGCCGTTTGTTTACAACTTATGTTTCTTGATTATAAAACGTCGTCTGACGTCAGTGCGGACAGGACGGGACTCGTTCAGTGTAACAGATCACACATTTCTTTATATCATCATGAGCTAAATTTAATTAGGGAATTAAAAAAAATATATTGTTTCGTTCTGATTGCAGATGAGTTGGTAAAAGAGTTAAATTCCAGCGATGTGTCGCGCCAGGAGAAAGCGATTTCTAAGGCAGATCAGTTCATCTCATCCCTGGAGCAGAATGAACCGTGTAAAACCAAAATCAATAAGACTGTTATAAACAAAAATCCTTCATCTGAAAATGGCCCAGTGGTACAGTATTTGTAGTCTGTACTGGAAATAGAAAAACACACTTTTATAGCATTTTTAATTAAATGTCATGATTGTCAGTAATAAATGAAAACAACTGACTGTTACATGCTTTATATCAATACCTAATATTTCAAAAAGCATGCATTTTTTCAAATGTTACTAAGTTAAACTACAGCTGTTTTCCTCTTTTTAGAACATCCAGTATGAATCAAGTCAAAATCCAGGTAGGTCTGTGTATTAAAGTCTCTTATCTGTTCTCGGTTCGGCAGTTGACAAGACTTCTAACGTTATGTCTCTGTTGAATAATTTGCTTTCAAGCATAAAACTTGGATGTCTGCCCTTGGAGTCTTGTAAATGATTTATAAATCAATACCAACTAGCTCACCTTCATCTTCACTTCTTGTCTTTTCGTTATAAATCTTGCAACGGTTTGTGGTACTCTTCGATTCGTCAGAGAATTTCTTGAGGATATTAGAAAAAGATGCCGAGGAGAGAAGACTGAGAAGAAAGATGAAGGAGGAAAAAGCCAATGGTGGGTACGCCGAAGCCTGAGAGCGAAATTTCAGTTTCTGTTTTCTGTGTGCTTTGTCAGTTTGTGACGTCTAGATTTGCTTTGTCCTCGTTTGACCCGCAGCGTTAAGGGAGCAGGGGAATGAGGCTTTCACTCAAGGTGACTACGAAACGGCTGTCAGGTTTTATACTGAAGGCTTGGAGCAGCTGCGTGACATGCAGGCTCTCTACACAAACAGAGCACAGGTACTTCCATGTTTCAGAACGAGTCTGAAACATCAGTATCAAAACTGCTATTTCTTTGAGACTGCTCCTTTTGTGATTTTATTGTCTCTTACATTCATGTATTATGTAGGCCTTTATCAAGTTGAAGAGATATAAGGATGCCATAAGTGACTGTGAGTGGGCTCTGAGGGTGAGTAAAACACAGGGAAAGAGGTCAGAGAAGTGCCCTCTCATTTTTCAGTGTCATCCGAAGCAGAGAGTTTCTCATCCTTCCTTGTCTGGTGTGAACAGTAGGCTACATAGTGCGGCGTCTGTTGAACTGGATAGTTGTGCAACATTGGAAAATTGGGTTGAAGTTCCTTCTGAGCAGCTCCAAATAGTCTTTGCTTTTGGAAAACTTTTAGAAAGTTAAATAAGAGTTATTTATATATAAATAAATATATCCCTGTAAATCCAACATATTGTCTATTGGGTCAGTGACAAATAAGAGTGTCTAGGGTAAAAAAAAAAAAAAGTAAAAATCTAGTTTAAAATGCCAGTGCTTCTGAATGCTGGTCACACCATATGACTGTGATTTGAAAGACCAAAGTTATTGTAATAAGTACAAAAAAAAAATTGTTATGCCCCACAAAAGATATCAAAATGAGCTTTAATTTAGAAAAGTTGTAATAAGTTGTAATAGATTGGGTAAAATAATAATTTACCCTAGATTGGGATAAAATAAATCATATTACTGATTCTAGTTTATTACTTAAATGCAATTTTCTGTTATTTTCAAGTGGCTAGTGAATAAATAAACTTTCATTCACAGTGCAATGAGAAGTGTATTAAAGCATATGTACACATGGGAAAATCTCACCTGGCACTCAAGGATTTCAAACAGGTAAGTATCGTTCAGTAGAAGTCCTTCTGTCTTTTCAAGTCTAAAGCTGGATTACATTTATATTTCTCACTTTATTTGACCTTTCTCCTTTTATCCTGCTACGTTTGCTTCGCTTTCAGTCCAGGATTTGCTATCAAAAAATTTTGGAGATAGAGCCACAGCGTGAGACCATGGTCAAAGGTATGATCCAGAAATGCTGTGAGGATCTTAAGCAAGGTCAATATACTTTAGGTCCATGCTTTAGCACCAGGGTAGGATTAGCATTGTTTTTATACCTTTTAGTCAAGCATCTCTCAGAATAATCCAAATTCACTTGTAGTTTTACATGAGTCTCTCTCACACGTTCCCTCTTTCTCGTCACATGCTTACACCAGCAGTTTTTAGAACATTAGTTGCTCATTTAAACTGATTTTGAACTTTTCACACGGAATAATGGCATTATGCATTCCCATTCTATGCATTGTAATTGAATATTTCCACATGAATTTGCAAAAAAGAAATATGTTCATGAAGCAATCGCATTATCTTGCATTACTCTAGCTTATCTGAGACAAGTGGATTTGGAAGAGAAGGCATTTCTCCAGGAAAAGGCAGCTTGGGAAGAGCTACAGGAGGGAACAGAGCAGGCCATGGCAGTAGCAGAGCTGCTGAAGAAGCTCGACAGACCCAATGAGATCAATCTTTACTACTGTGGTGGATTGGAGCTCCTCTCACAGGCTATTAAAGACTGTAAGTTCACATGATTAATTCAGAGTCCTTGGTTTATTTTAATCAAATATATATATATTTATATATTTATTAATTGTCACTGAACTCCAGCAGATTTTGGTAGGATGAACAAATGTTTATGCCAGCCTTAAACCTCAGATTTGTGTGAAATATGACTTCGGTTTACCCAGTGTTGTTCCAGCAACCAGGGCGATATTTCTTGCACTGGGGATCGATACAGAGAGGAGAGAAGTGCGGAATTTTGTGCTGAGGGCTCATTGATTCTGCCCTGTGGTTCATTTGCAGTTCATGATGAGGAAACTAATCCTCATGATCAGCCACAGAGGACAGACACAGTCCTATCACAAGCACAAGCTCAAGGCTTTTAGACTTTGTTAGTGAATGCGTGCATTACCTTTCAGTTTGTTTTTGCACAATTCTGATCCTGTGTCAGTATATCACTGCACAGTTCAATGCAGCAAACCCTTTTGACAATTTAGATTGTCAACTTGCCCTTATGTGACACACACACACACACACACACACACATAAATTAAATTAATTCAATTAAATTTCTATTAAATTCTACCTTTATTATATAATTGACTCTTTTCTGAATGTACACCAGCATTAAAAAGTTTGGGTCTGTAAGACTTTTTAGTGTTTATGAAAGAAGCCTCTTCTAAAAACACTATTATTTTGAAATATTATAGAATTTAATATTCTGTTTTCTATTTAAATATATTTTAAAATGTAATTAATTTCTGTGACGGCAAAGCTGAATTACAGTCTTCAGTGTCACATAATCCTTCAGAAATCATTTTATGCTGATTAGGTGCAAGAAATATTCTTTTTGTTATCAGTGTTGAAAAAAGTTGTTGCTTTATATTTTTGTGGAAACCTTGATACATATTTTTCAGAATTCTTCAATAAATAGAAATGTCAAAATAACAGCGTTTATTAAAAAAAAGTAATCTTTTGTAAGATTATACAATTTTGCTGTCACTTTTGATCAGTTGAAATTATCCTTTTACTGGCTCAAAACATTTGACTGGTAATGTATACGAATGTGATGATATTGCATTCACTTGTTTACACAAAAGATATTAGAAAAAATATTTTGATGTTTAACTTTTCTTTTACTTTTTTCAAACTAGAAACCAAAAAACTATTGCTAAAGAAAACACATTCATTTAATATGACTTCCCACTTTATATACTGTACTGCAGTCCTTTCCAGCAGATATCCTTGATTAAAAAAAAGTGTCAGAAGTATTCTACAAAGGTAAAATATGGGTCTGCACATTGTGTAGCATAATCTTGAAAGCACTCCAAGACAGAAAGCTGTTTGCCAAATGTTTTGTGCAGGAAAGATACCCGAATAGCTCTTTGTAAACTAATTTCTAGTATTTCCACATGAACATTGCCTTTGTATAGATAAGGCAGCACTCTCTTATTCTTGATGAGCTTTTGTTTATTCTCCGTGTACTCTCTTTTGCCCTTGAACGGAGTGTATTGTGTGTCTGAGTCTGGCTACTGTGATGTAGTGTTGATATATTGCTCTCACTACACACCTACTAACACTGACCTTATCTGGTGTCCTTCACAGGTACAGGGAAGACATTATTCAGATTAAACAATGGCTTCAGTATCATTAATGGCAATAACACTGTAAGAAGGTAAGGTTGCTAAAGAACTGAACCTGACCGTTTGTGGTCAGAATGTACTTTGCACATTTGAAAATGGCTGTTGTGGTGTAAAGGTCTCTAGAAGTTGTGTTTAATTTGAATTATGGGAAGATCTTACTGTAGTATCATAAAGTGTGCATACATAATCCACATATGATTTATTGCGTCTTAACTTTCTCTCCTCTCTTATCGGTGTTGTCTTGCTCCAACCAAATATGCTATTAAATGAACTGACTAATTTGAATGCATTTAAATAATCATGCTGTATAATCATGTCATATGTTGAAATTTAAGAATGTGCCGGTTGTTCCTTTTCATGCATGTATGCTGAATGAGGAATGGAGCTTTCAAGCTTCAAAAAGGATGCAAAAGCAGATTATTCTGTTTTTGGGTGAACATCTCAGTTTTTTTCCTCTTCTGTATTTAGCTGTCTCTCACAGAATTCAAAAGATCCATATTCGGTTGATCTATGCTTGTCCATCGTCAAACTATGGAGGACAGTTTGCAGTGGAAATGGTAAGATGAAATGCAGAACGTGAGCGTACAGAATGTATGAATCTTATTCAAAGACCTTGAAAATGAAAGATGCTATTACTGAGGAAAAAATAGCAATCCAATTTGCACTTTCCCTTTTTATACTCTTAAACAGTCTCTCTTTAGAAAACTTTAAATGTATCGACACCATTTAATCTGGCTCTGCTTTCCCAGACTTCTTATAAAGTAATGAGCATTCGTAAAATTGTCTAAATCCAAGTCAATATCAATTTATCCTGTTCTTGCCTGCTAGCAGTGAAATTGTTATTGCCTCCCGCATTAAAAGTCTCTTTAGTAAGTAGTTTGTGCCCTTCAGTTATAATCTCATTAACTGGTCAACTAAATCTGCATTTGTCTTTATTAAACCTTCTCCATAAATGTGCTCCTTCCAGAGCAGAACCAACAGCTGTTGATGGAGTGTCCCGGTACTAGAGAACACATGGTCCAGCTGTTGGCGTCACCAGTACGTGAAATACAGAGGGAAAACCTGGAATTGCTAAGTGTGTACTCACAAACTCAGCACGGACGAGACGTGCTCATCGCCAACCTGAATTCAAACCAGTATGTATTTTTTGCGTCATATTGAATGCATTGCATTTAGACCAAAATGGATTGGCATGCCACAATGCAAAGACATACTGTGATGTTATTTTATCATTTTAGATCAAGATTAAAGATAAAAGTATATGCTTAAAGCATCATTAATAATACTAATAAATATTTATATTGTTTTTATTATATTTACTAATATTTATTTAAAACCACTTTGATGTCAGTTTTATCTCAACCTTCTATGCTTTTTAGAAAGCAGAGCAGGAGATAGATTTAAATGTGGTGTTCCTATGATATCTGTGATTCATCTCATTAGCTATAGCATGCAGACACCTCCTGCTGTTATAGCATGTTTTATTAAAGTCCTTTTAATGAGCCTATAATGAATGCGATCTGTCCCCTGTAGAATGGCAGAGAACCTGATGAGCTGTGTTTGCCGAGATATGAGCTCTGCATTGGCGCTTACAGTTCTGGAGAACTTGGCTGCAGAAAATAAGTATGCACAATCAATATACCATGCCCTGTTTTCATGCGAGACACATTCAAATTCATTCAACTCAACAGCCCAGGTCCCTTGAGAATGCAAAATGAACACATTTAAGATTAAACAATCTATCACATTCACAAATCCCTCCATTTATCTCTGTGAAAGAGATCAGCCTCTCGCCGTTTCTAGTCATTCAACACCTTACAGATAGAATAAGGTGCTCTCGGTGACCAGGAGACGGAATTAGACAGCCACTTCATGCATAGAAAGAAATGAGGAGGGCGTAACAGTTTGATAGATAGTCAGTGAAAAGTGTTCAGTGAATGCAAGCCGCTGTCTTGTTTCTAGATAAGGATGTGTATAGGCATATTGGTCTTGTCAAGAGTTGTACATTGGGCGTCATCAACCTTATAGTTCTGCTTGGATCAGCAACCACTGCATTATAACGCCTTTTTATCTTTTGCCCCTCTGGCTGTTTGTGCATTACTGTGAGAGGGTTATCTGAGGATTTAAGTCTGCTGAGCTTTTTTAGTTAGTAGTTAGTTTCTTTATTTAATCATTTGTTGTTGCTGTTTGTCTTTTTCAGATTTAAGATTCAGTCAAGGGAAAACTTCACAGCAGTGTTTGTCCTTCCTCTTGAACATCTGCTGGTGATGTATTATGAAACATCATTACAGTCATCCTCTTAATAATTATAATAATCTAAAGTATAATAGCCTATAATATTCAAATCAATAATACTTTATTGTCGGATGTCTCAGATATTTTCAGCAAAACAGTTATAATTTTATTCTAAAAGAAACCTTTTCTTATTGATCAAAGATTCTTAATGCATTTAAGCATTTTCATTTCTCAATTCTGTATTTCAGCGTCCTAAATCTTAAAAGTTGGTACTCACAAATGATAATAACGAATTAGTCTTCTGGCAGCAAAAAATCCCAGTCTTCAGGGAAAACAAATATGTTGTTGCATTTCAGTGCAACATAGATTACAGTCTATGTAGACATCCAATTAAATCAAATGATTAGTAATTGTACTTATCACTTATGTCTTTTTATGAATGGTAAGAGGAGGGTGTACACACACAAACTTTGTTCTATCTTTTGTGTATTAATAATTAGAATTCATAATTATTAAAATTACATAATTAGCTTTTCATAATTAACTCCCGCTTCCATTTAAAAGATTGGGGTCGGTAAAATGTAAAAAATGTTTCTGAATGAAGTTGCTCACTAAGACTGCATTTATTTGAACAAAAATAAAGTAAAAACAGCAATAGTATGTAATATTACAATTTAAATAACTTTTTCTATTATAATATACTTTAAAATGTAATTTATAGCTGGGATGACAAAGCTTTTTTTTAGCAGCTATTATTCCAGTTTTCAGTGTCACATGATCCTTCAGAAATCATTCTAATATGCTGATTTGGTGCTGAAAAAAAAAAACTTTTTTTTTATTACTATCAATGTTAAAAACAGTTGTGTTGCTCAATATTTTTGTGTAAACAATAATACATTTTTTAGGGAACTTTGATGAATATAAAGCATTTATTTGAAATAGAAATTTTTGTAACATTATAAAGTCACTTTTGATAAATTGATCCCAAACTTTTGAATGTTAGTATATAAATATTTTAAATATATATAATTAAAATCATCCACATTTTAACTAATGCTGTTTTCCAACACACTTGTAGTCAAATATCATGACAGCCGACCACAAGACACTGGCTTCTGTGATTTCTGTGATCGGGACCATGGCTCTGGATGATGCCATCAGTAAAAAGCTGGCAGGACGTAGTGAATTTTGGAGATGCTCTCTCCAAACTATGGTAGGCTTGGATAAACGATAACCTTTTACATCACAACCAAGCTCCCAAATACTCTGTCCTTGAACATTGTTGAATTATGTATGATGTCTTGCACTGTGAATTTTGATTCCGAGGGTTTGTTTCTAAGCTCCTTTTTGCTATCTTGTTGCATTAGCTGTGAAACAGATGCTAAAACTGCAAAAGAACATGAATTTCCGGCACTGTCAAGATTTAGCTTTGTTTTTGTTGCAGAAGCAGTGCATCGGCTGTGAATGTAGAAGTGTCCTCTATCCCCTCCTGGGTTTGATGTTCAACTTAGCCTCAAATCCCTCTCAAGTTGTCCAGGTAAAGCAGGAATACAGTGGGCTCCAGGCCAGCCCTTATCGGAAACATCAAGCACTTTTGTAGCCAAAGGGCCTTGGATAGACAGAATGTTCTGTTAGCGCCTTTCCTCTCCATATGTTGCAATCATGTCTGAAACACCAAAGGACAATTGAGAGAGAATGTTTTTTTTTTTGGCTCTCTTTTAACATACAGGAGCACGCTGTTCTGGCCAGCAGCAGGTGCTTGGACCTGCTGAGCGATTCCTCTGGAGGCGTCATCACAGTGAGTTGAATTCGTTTTAGCAAGGCCAAAGCAAGCTTTAACCTAACCCCTGATGACTGGAGCCGCCAGAACGTTTGAACTGGAGATTTCTGCACATTAATTATTGAAATGTTCATCCTGCAGGATGTGGGTGGTTGTGGATATTAGCATCTCTAGATCATCTCTACAAAACATTTACACATGGTTTCTACAGGATCAAAAATGGAAATGCAGAGTATAAATATATGGATGTCCTTAGATGGCTAACATCCCCAAGAGAAGGATTTTGCATGCATGGAAGTATTTACATAATGATTACCATGGCAGCTGCAGGCCCTAGCCTGGGGACTATTTTTTCTGACTCTGTAAATCTAGGTTGGTTCTAGGTTGCTTGCTTGGGTTTTGCTTCCTTGGCTCTTTATATCTCTCCAGTCAGGCTGTTTCTCAGAGTACTATTAAGGTGAAGGAACTTTGTCTTTGTCTCCCTTTATATATGATGGAACTGACTGCTTCCACCTCGTGGTGGACTTTTAGTGCTGTGATATCGCTTGAACTGCAATTTTGACAAGCCGCCACAAAATACATTGGAGTATTTTTCTGAAATGTCCTAACCATCCTGTAGTGGTATCAAACACGTTATCTTGTTGTGTTTTGGCTTCAGAGAGCTGCAGGTTTGCTGAGCGTTCTCCTCCCGATGTCTCTTGATGCCACTCAAGAAGTTGTGCGAAATGGAGTAGTGAAGAAGTTGCTGAAGATTCTGAAGGTAGATCCTCTATCAGGTTTTAGAATTCAGTATAGTGTCTTTAAAGGTGCCATGTGTAAAAATTGAGGTAAAAATATCCAAAAAATGACCTACACGCATCAAAAGAATGAGAAGAAATAAGGGCGATGATGTCATTAAAAAAAATGTCAAGTTATAGTGCTGCAGAGATATCAACCTTAATTAGCATTAGCATTACTAGCCACGGCCCGACAGGTGTCGTAATACCAGTTTCGGCCATGGGAGGCGGTATGCGGGCAACATAACCACCAGTCAACCTGCAATACACGAATAACTCGCACGGCTTGTGGGCGTACTTGAAGCTGATGTCAAGCAACCGCGCTCGGAATCACAAATCAAATCCGATAAGAAAAGGAGCCGAAACAGAGTAAAACATCGGCACTGCTTTCCATCGCTGGAGACAACTGATGGACTTGAAAGAAATGAGCTTCGACTCCGAACTTGCAACATTTCTTTTGGATTGGTAAGTAAGATGCTGTTAGTATTTCGCTAGAAGTTTGTTTTATATGTTTGCGTATTTTTTTTCGGGAAGTTATAACATAGAAATGTATCGAAGGCTGTTCGATAAACGTGCTAATGTTAGCGATGGCTAACCGTAGCTGCGTTTGATAGTAAGCTAGCTATAACTTACCCACAGATCCGATCCGGTTTTCACCTGTTATCTACCAAAGCCCGTCTCTACCAAGCTGATGCTAAAATGTAATATTACCTAAGAAGCTTGAAATGTCTTCGATGATAATGAACCCGAGAGAGAGAGAGAGAGAGAGAGAGAGAGAGAGAGAGAGAGAGAGAGAGAGAGAGCCCCCCGGCCGCGCGCGCACTCACTCACTATATTCAGAGCGGTCAAGTTTTTGAAAGCGTGTGAAAAGAGTCAATTGCGTGTGTCTCACGGTGAATGCTTGAGAGTTGGCAGCTCTGGTTACGTTGGTTGGCGCTAGCTTGGTCAACATCAGCTGTCTGATGTTGACCAATGATGTTGACAGAATGCTGTCTGTCAAATCAATTTAATTCAAATAATGTGTATATACAATTCAAAATGTAATATGAACAAAACGAATATGAACATATTCACTGGTAAAGGTGAAGGGGAGTAGCTTGAAGATGTCATGTTTCAAAATCACTTGACATCACCCAACGTTCCTCTGGAGGCAAAACGTCCTTTAGGCTTCGGCTATGGCTCTAGGGTTGTTGTGAAGGTAGGGGCGGAGCATAGAGACTACGCCGTTTCTCGTTTGTTACTCTAGAGTAGACCAATTCACTTTATTGAGGCATACTGCCCCCATCTGGTATGGAATGTGGAGTTTGACTTGATTTTTTTCCCAGACATTACACATGGCTCCTTTAAGGAAATAAAGTCAAATTAAATTAGACAAAAGATATTTAAAATGGTAGGGATTATGCCCTTTGCATTAAATTGGTGAAAAGTCACTACTGAAAATACCATCTTAGCCTAGTTGAAAGTTTAAACGCTTTAATCCTGTAAAGCCTGGCATATTAAATAAAATCTATAAAAAAATAATTAATCTCTCTATCGTTTGGTGCCATTGAAACTTTGTATTTCACAACCACAAATCAAAACAAAAAGCCTTTATGAAATTATGATCCGTAAATCCCATAATACCCGGATCATGTCAAACCAAGTCCTGTATCAAATATAATGCATAAAAAGTAATTGGGATACATTTTTTAATATTCAATATTTATTTCCAAATATTGTTTAAAATTTCAGGCTTTACAGGATAAGGAGTTTAACACCATTAAAAATTCTTGTATTCTGGTGACCAGATATATTGTTTTTATCTCAGGAGAGTATTGCAGGTGCAGTCGTAGAACTTTAACTGAAATTTGCTTGTGTGTCTGTCCTTCTGTCCTGCTAGGTAGGAGGAGAGATGAGCTCCAGATACTCCATTAAAGCCCTGACTTTCTGTACTGCCTCAATCCCACAAGCCCGTGACGAGCTGGTAAAGCTTGACAAACGTGAGTTCTGAGAGTCAGAGGATTGGATTTAATAACGTTTCTTAAGTTCTGTGGCTTTACGGTGACTTTGTGAAACTTTCTGTGCACTACGCACATTTATTCATTCAGGGCTGCACACTTTGAGAAATCTCCTGGGCAGTATTGATGAGTTGGTGGTGGGGAACGCAGCTTTGTGTTTGGGCCATTGCTTAGAAGTGGATGGAGCTGCCGTTAGCCTCCTAGGCACAGACTGTGTGCAGTTGCTGCTACACCACGCCGCTGGAGACGCCAAAAGAGCAGCCGTTCAGCAGAATGCAGCCATTACTCTTGGGAAGCTGTGCAAAATAGAGCCCAGGTATAATTAAGTTTGACTTGCCTTTTGCAGTCACCTGTATTATACTGATTAACATTCATGCTGTTGTACTTATACACAGCAGTGATACTTTGGGAAACATGAAGGTGAAAAGATAATGCCTCCCTATAATTAACCTCAACAAGATGATGAACTTCTTGAATGCATAATGAATTAAAACACCTCAGATGGACAATTTAAGGACATAAACAAGGCATCCTAAATGAACTGATTCAGATATAAACATATTTGTTTGTTGAATCTGAAAGTAGTTTATATTCTTGTCTCATATTTGGACTGTTAGTGAGCACTTTTACAGATGTAGGAGTCTCTTTTAATATTTACCAATTGGGCCTTTATACTTTTAATGACCTAAAGAACTCTTGAGTTTTTTTCCCCTTCATCTTTAATTTATAAAGTGTCCACAAGCTCAGGTCTGAGAAAAGTAGCAGCTCTGTTAGTTATGTGTTCTTGAAATGTCTTGTTCTCCCAGTCAGCATCTAACAAAGACAATCCAACAAAGAGGAGTCAAAATCTTACGGCATTCATCTTTGATGAGCTTTCAACTTTTTAGAGGTTACGCTGCTCCGAGCACGAGTCTTTACAGTGAGATTTCAAAACTCTTGAGTTCAGAGTGCAGCCTTAAAGAGACATTTTAGACAGAAAACAGTTGAGAGTACACACTGCCAAAAATATTATACATAACTGATGAACCTATTTTGTATGCAGAGCAAACTGGCTGACGCTTGTCTGCCTTTCATATTCTTAGCGCTGTTTTTTATTTGGCTGTTTAGAGTTTAGAGTGTGGTCAAAATGAAAAAGAACCTAATTCTGTTGGTTTGATAGATCTCTGTTTTGATTTTTTCAGGCACATGGAAAAACTCAGGGAGCTCCATGGTTTAGAAATCCTACACTCCTGTGTAAGATTGATCACGTGAGCCACTACCAGTCATTTGGTACCTTAGTAAATTACCTCATAACTCAGGACCCGCGCACACACACACACACACACACACACACACACAAAAAAAAACACACAAAAACACAAAAACAAAAAGAAGAATGCTGTCCTTTGCTTTACAGCTGAAGACGCTCATCTTAAGTGAGGCCACAAATTACTGTCATGCCTTAAGGCCTATCTTGATTAGGCAGCTGTTTCCTGTGTTCGTTTTAATTAGAGAGAATTCACACTGACATGTGGTATCTGCTGTTGTAGAGAACATGTTGCCCTGGGACGATATTCGAAACATTTCAATTTTCTTTCATCCCAAATGACTCATTGGAAGTGTGTTGTCTTGATTACATTTTGCTTTCTGTTTGTTGAAAAATGGATTAATATTAGCTTTCATGTGTTAAATAAAAAAGATTAATAAAATTGCATTTGAAGATAATTATGGTTAAAGCCTGCTCATCTTTGCAGACTTGATAGCTTTAGAAAATATTTGATGATGTAATAAGAAAAAGAAATAATTTATAAGAGTTTAGCAGATATGAGTCTGACAGTGTAATCCAGGGTTTGGGACAGGATTTCACAAACAGACTGTAATATGGAACCTTCTACTCAATTTTATTTTAGAAGTGTGTCGTTGAACCCCAAAGTGATTCCATTGCCTAAAACTATTGTTCCATTGGTCACTCTGCATGTTCGGTGCCTATTATTTTTTAGAAATGCTTATAAATGGCTAGAAAATGCCATCACATTGTTGTAGCCTTTGGTTAGCATGCTAACAGCATAGCCTGCTACCTTAGCATCGTGCTATCTAGTTAAGAAAGGCTCTTTTGATTAGATTAGAGCAAAAACAATTAAATTGAGACCTAAGTGCCCATGTGCATAGATGGTATTATAAATGCTCTTAATCCAGACACATGAAAGGCAGGGATCGAGGCAGAGAGCTTTCTGTGATTGGCTGTTTCTGAATGAAAAAGAAAAAGTATCCCAACTTTTTTTTTTTTTTGGTCTTTACAGAGCCAAGTGACAGGTGTGATTTCTCAAGACACCTTTTTCAGTGATGTCTGTCATGTAGTAGGAAGAATGTCAATAATGGCTTACGGTGCCTTTAATATCATATTTCTACATATTAAATGTATTCATTTAGCAGACACTTTTATCCAAAGCAGTAAGACAGCATAGCAATTCATCATAAGGAGCAAAAACACAAGAAGTGCTAACAAAAGAGTAGTATTTTGTAGAACAGGCAGGGTTTTAAGAAATAGTGAAACCATATAAGACTTTTTTTAAAGAGTCAGCTGGATATGGTCAAGTGCTCACAGAAGAGATGAGTTTTTAGCCATCTAAATTACATTTATATATTCTTAAATTAAAGACAGAACCAGCCCCCCAAAGACATTTGTCTTTGAACTCTCCAGCAATTGAACAGTGGTGCAGATAAATACAATTTCTACCCAATGTAGTTCTTGGCACACATATACGTTAATGGCCATGAGTGGATTAGACTAAGCTTTAATTTTTCTGTCAGAGGAATTGTGTAAACTCACCTGAAGAGGAAAAGACATGAAAAAATAAGATAAAATACAAGCTCTTTTAATGAGACTCTCTACACTATTTGAGTCTTATCTGAATCTGTTTAATAATGGATGACTCGAATACTACCTTATCATAGCAGCTCACAAAAGCCGAAGCGAGCATGAAAAATTATACGCAGTCAAACACGATGAGGGTGATGAGGGATACTACTGACACAGAAATCCAATTTATTTTTCTCAGCTTCCTTTTGTTCACGTGTCAGTAATCTAATCAATTTATAAATGACTAGAGAGCAAGGTAAAGCTCACAGTAGGCTCCTGCAGAGAGTGTAGTGTGAGCTCTGTTGGGATAGTATCCTGTGTAGTGCATCTCAGTAGAAATACATTATGGTTTTATGTATGTGAAGCTTAAAAGAAACCAAGAGAAAGGATTAAGTATGGGGATTGGTTTCAGATTTTTCATTTTTGGACTCACAGGTATGTACACTAAGTTTTTCCTTAATAACTACCGATATAGCACAATTAAGTGATTTTCTCACCAACAGTAAATGTCATAAGACATGACTGATTAAAGATATTAAAATTTATAAACTATAGTTGTAATATTAATGCTTGTAATTATTATGGTTGTAGTAATTTTAGTTTTAATAAAAAAATAAATAAAAAGAACAATAATTATTGTATTGTTAATTAAATATTTAATGTGCTAATATATTATTATAGCATGTTAATTAAATATATAATATATGTAGTACTACATATATATTGCAGAATTATAACTGTTAATTATTTCATAATTTCTTTAAAGTAAATTATAATCAAAATTATAAAAAGATACTTTTTTAAATTAAAAGTTATATAAAATCATAATTATTTCTGTATATAATTATACATTATGCAATTTATAATTTTATATATAATTTTTTGTTGATATTTTTACATAATTACGGCAGATGTTGCAACTCGCTTACCTGTATTATGTTACAGAACAATCCTTATGCATGCAATAATTTTTACTGCAACCATCTATTCAAGTCATAAAATTTTAATGCCTCTTGAACTATATACTATAGGCATTTATGTGTATTTTATGAGGCATCTCACAATCCAAATTGCAACTGCTTTTTTCAGTGAATGCTAAGGAGGAGGATCTGCAAGGCTTTCCCTGCAAACCAAGAGACCAACCTTCATAACAATTATGCAATCAGAAAAGCAAAACAGCTCCAGTGACAACAGTGCAAGTGTTTCCACTGAAAGCCCTACTCTCCTGACTATAGCTGTAATCAGTTCTTCAGGGACAGATTTGTTCCATAAGCCACATGAGATGCAGCACTCTAGTACAGTAAATGCAACCACAACCACCCATAAAGATGCAATTACCTCAAATGTGCCGAGCTTTGTCTTAGCTTATGGTACAGGTTCACGTTCAACAGGTGAGGATGGCATAGCAGCGAAGCCGTTTCAGTCTGACGGAGACCATCATCTCCAATGATGAGGAGAGGCTGAATTTGAGTCAGTGATAAATGACACCATGACGCCTGCCTCTCATCTGTCCAGAGGCAGGGAAAAGATCTCTGCTTTTTTTCATGCTTTGCTGGAAAGCAAGAATCAAAGAGTCTTGGAGTCTATTACTCGTTCACCCGCAAATGGCATTCCCATGGTATCGGCCACTGATCCAGCAGTAATTGATAACCTTGGAGAGTCAAATGAGAGCGTGGAAAAACAGGGCAAAAACAAGACTGAAATTACTCTGGAGTCATTTGGAGCTGATGACCCTCTGAATCGTACTGAAGAGGTTTCTTTGAAGAAGAACCATTCAACTATTATGCATTTTACAGTTTTGCAGGGTACAGGGCTTTTAACCACTGAGCTTGGTCAAAATCAGAGAAATGGATCTGAGCATGAGCCAAAAGACCAGAAGAATCTGCTTTCATCAAGTTCACTGATCCTTAATACTCCATTACAAGTGAAATCAACCAGCCAAGTAATAGTTAATAAAATGGCAGAAAGCAGCAAAAATCCAAGCACCAATGGACCAAAACCCTTCGGGGTGTCACTAAAGCTCCCAGACTCTATGTTTTTATTCTCCTCTTTAAAGCTGTCCCCTGCAAAGATTCCAGACGCAACCACGCTGAATTATTTTTCAAACATGGTAACAGCTGCTGGCAAAATGCATGTGACAAAACAATTTGTGGCCTCATGGTTGATATCTGACTATCATGTTTCCGTGCAAAGAATTGTCTCAGCGAGGGACGGACTAAAAAGCAAATCGATTTTTCACACCAAATCAAGTAAAGAGCGTCAAATTAAACCAACACTCCACACCTCACCAACAAGATTCCTTCATCGTCTAAATAAAAGTGATTTTTCTTTGGCTGCTCAAAACTTTGCATCTTTTCTAAAAACTTCCCATCTTTGTACCAAAGAAGTCAGAACATCTAATTTCACTGTGATGGAGACAGAATGGATAATTTTCTAGTTTGGCTAAGTGAATTTATGGCCTTTAGTACTGCCTCATTAACCAACACTGAGAAATCAACTACAACAAGTAATAAACCAATATTCATGAAACAGATTCAAAGTTCACTTGCGGCTCCCTGAACCATTTTACCTCAAGAAGATACTTCAAAACACCTCGATCAGTTTGATGAATTATCTACAGCGGCGCCTCTTCAACCTCTGACAAAGTTTAAGAATGTGTTTCATGTCTTCAAAGTGAACGTTCATCAGCCTCGGCAGCCTCTAAATCATTTTCCCTCAGAGAGATTAAAGCCTTTTGTATCACTTCAAGCTCCTGAATCGATTCCACATTCGTTTACATATGCAACTGTGAAGAGATTCACAAATATGGAAGACTTTTCTAAATTTGACTCCACAAACCAAAACCTAGAGCACAGTGCATCACAAAAAGCGCCATCCGACATATCCAAGAGGCCAAACATGAACTCAAGCAGATTAACAAGACATAAAATAGTAAATACAACCACAGTCAACAAAAGCATGTCACAATTTAGCATTGCCCCAACACATCAGACGCCTAACAGCTACATATCCACAATAAAGACCTTCATTACAACAACTATGTTTTTAAAACCCCAGGTGTCTTTTGCCAATATCTCCCTGTTCTCTCGTACAGTTCCACAAAATAAGTCCTTGCTGCTGCCAACAACTTCCGGTAAGTCACAAAAAACAGTGACAACAGATGCCCGATTTCTTACAAAACTTTTGTCTATCTCTAAGAAAAGTATTAGTGAGAACGCCGTTTTAAATCACTCGATGACAACTGGAAAGATTGGTTTGCCATTAGACGACAAACAACAATTTCTTAAAAACTCAAGAGGGACTGTGAAGCTTTTTTTCGGCAGCTACACAGTTAGCAGTATCCCATCAGTCCAGCGGCTCGTTGAAGCTCACCCTGGAGAGGAATTCCTCACAGAAACACCACAATCACAATCTGGACTTCAGATTGAGTCATACTTAAAGAAGAAAGATGGCACGGTTAAACCAACAACTCTGAAACACCATGATCAGAGCAGTCATTCAGTTGTAGGCATGAATCATACCTTTTTCACTACAATTTCACACAAGATTGTTTCAAGCCCAATTCACAGTGCTGTTTCCCCTGTTGCTCTCTTAAAAACAGAGTTTAAAAAACATTTGACCTTCTCTGCTTCACCGTCAGTATCTATTGCGCGAACAATGACGCAGACAATTGGACTTGATAACCACAAAGATTCACTTCATATGTTTGTAAATTTAAAAAATGTTAAATTGCATCTTCGGAACATGACATCCAGCCCAATTTCTGGCATCAGTAGGCACACAACAGCTGCAGCACGACCAGAAGGGGCTTAAAACATGTCACCCCTTGAATCATTCACTGGAATAACTTCACCAACTTTCATTTTGCATCTTATTCAAATGCAGAATGTGTTGCATAAAGAGCATGTGAACTTAACTGAAAACCAGACTGAATTTTTCTCAACAGTAAATGAGCATTCACAAACGACACAATCAAACTTTCCTTCTGACGAAATGTCCAGTTCAGGCGCAACAGAAGTTGTACAAAAACACCTTGGGCGGACTGCGCAGTCTGCTGTTACTGGGAAAAAGTTCTCTCCTATTGTCCACACGGATTTGAGTTTCTCAAGTACAGAGACACAATCGCTCCCCAGAGGTTCATTACAGTCCAGGGAAGGGAGTGAAGATATTTCACATGACACCACTCCATTTGCTGAAAGTGACTCAGGGGTATCTGCTGGGTTTGTGTCAGACCTGCCAGTGATAAACAGGAAGAGGAGGATTATATCACCCGATTCTCTCAGCGGGTAATGACACAGAACTTAAATCAATTGAAATGTGGAAAACAAGCAATTTTATTAGCATTTGTGTAGTGCTAGATCAGTCAGCAGCATAGATAGATAGATAGATAGATAGATAGATATTTCAGTTTAGTGATATCAGTACAGAAGTAGGCTATGTCTGCTGCTGTTGTGGATGGAATGTTACTTTCGCTTTATGTTACTGAATAAACTTTAGCTTCACAAGTACAGATACAATCTATAGAGATGCTAGCAGGATGATGAACTGTAGTCAACATGATTAATTTTCACTTTACTGAATTGGATTTTAACCATCTGATTGTCTTCTTCCAGACTGGCGCAAATCTCAGATGATATCTGCGGCACTGGCAACTACACAGCAGAGATGAGTCTGAACTTGGAGAGAGATATCATGCCTGGAGATCTCATCCCTGCCCTCGGAAACCTATGTGTCGTCATCATCCTCAAAACAAATAACAGCCAGGTGAACCTAGAGATAAAATCCTTCTGCCTCTCGCCCACCGTCAGACTTGATGAATTTAACACCACCTGCTGCATTTTTTCCAGGTAATGTGCACTTCTCAGGTTATTTTAGATTAACTGAAATCACATGGTGCCCTTGAACCAGGACACATTTCACATTATGTTGCCAGATCAACTACATGTTCCGAGCATGGCTGGATTATACGGATCCCATCTTCCTCGTTTTTAGGTGAAAGTTTAATACATCAGCATTCGTTCCTGTTTATATGACTACATTGGTCACCTTATCACGGCTAAAAAAAATTCCCTCAAACTGTTTAACTTGAGAAAGCTATAAATATCCTGGGCAAAGCATGTCCCTATATCGAGCTGAAAGTTTTGTTGCTAGAGCAGTACTGTAAACTGCTGATGTCTGTGTCCCTGCTGGTGTGTGAAGTGTTCACTTTCTCAGCTCTGTTGCCAATAGCACATTGCCACTAATATCCAGAGACAGCACAATGTGTACTGCTTTCAGTAAATTTATGTACTAAACTTTCTGATCAAATCAAAAACTGTACATTAATGTGCTTTTGTTTAGCAAAATTGTTTCTCAGTGGTGTTTCACCAAATAAAACTGATAAGGAAGTAATGTACAGTGCATATATAAAACATTGTAAAAGTGGGTAAACCACTCATTTTTGCAAATTGCTCGGGAGTACACTGAAAACAGCAAATAAAAGCAAAGAGGGAGGCAGCCTGCACTTCCCATTTTGCATACTTCTGCACTATTCTATGCCATTTATAGAATAAGAAATAGAAATATTGTTCTAACACTGACATAAACAGTGAGGCTTAGTGCACTAAGAATTTTAGATTAGATACTTTGATATATTTTAACATATCTTATCAAAGAATGCT
This sequence comes from Cyprinus carpio, assembly GCF_018340385.1. Classification (NCBI taxonomy): domain Eukaryota; kingdom Metazoa; phylum Chordata; class Actinopteri; order Cypriniformes; family Cyprinidae; genus Cyprinus; species Cyprinus carpio. Next base: position 14,522,391 of record NC_056586.1, read on the forward strand.
TAGATACCAACAAAAAACAAAAAAACAAACAAACAAACAAAACCCCTGCACTAAATATGTTCTTTATTGTAGTTATTTTTTAAGCTGTGTAAATATGTTTTACTTTTTATTTTTATTTTAGTGCAGTAATGATTGAAGAAATCCACCATATGTCACCACAGAAATGTTTTTCATTTGAGATATTTGACATTTTGATTTTAAGCTCAATTTTTTTTCTTTTAAATGAAACGCATGCATGGCTGAATCGTTCACAATAACATCAATAATATTTAATTTAGAAAACAGATAGAGTTATGATGAAACTAATAAATGGCAATATGCCAGTGATCAAATTATGACAAATTATGTTAAAATAATTGTTAAATGATGTTAAAATAACCCATCTCACATTGGACTAAATCGAACCACTGCTCCCATTGTTATCATAATTACAAAAACATCAGATATTTGCATATAGCATCCACAGAATTTAATTGTCATGCTTTTTAGCGCCAGACGTTTCACCGCTGATTGCATCACCCAGCAAGTTCATTATTTTAGTTTTGTTCGCACGCAGAGCAAATGCGTCTCTTTGATGTGAACTCCCTCAGGCTGCCTATAGACCCTCATGGCATTAGACTACTTCCTAGCATCCTGTCAAAGAGGGCCAGCTTCACCATCAGTCTCTTCCAGATGATCAATTACTCCGCGGCTTACCTGCACTGTGACCTGAGCGTGTGTCTGAGGAACCATTCTGAGTGTGAGAGGGTCAGTCTGAACCCGGCCTCATAGATGAAAACTTGCCGATCATTTATCACTGTTGAAGAGGTCTCAATATTTCTGCTGAAAGATTTTCTCCTTTTCATTACTCTCCCTGTTTTGATGACAGCATCTGCAGTTTCTAAACAAATGATCTTCCCCGAGCTTGTTACACTGTCACTGCAAGACAGAAAGTGAAGTGGTCGGCATTTTGTAGGCTAACAAAATAACTCATTGAGCCTGCAAACAAGTTTAAAGTATGCAGAAGTTCAGGGGATTTATTTTAGCTCCGTGTAATGGCTTGATTTCAGGATGATTACATTATTGGTTATCCATTTCTCATCTCAGCAGTGCGTTCAGAGTCGAATTGCACATCTCAGAGAGGAAGCAGGGGCCATCTTCAGCAGCACGGGACACCGTTCTTTCGGCCCTGTTCTGAAAGAAGCAGACAATTCATCATTCCCTGAAACAGCAGGTAACTTATTACCAAGTTGTTCTGGTGGAATAATAAAACAAACTAATGGAAAAATATTTCAGCCGAACTGTCGGTCTGATTTGGTTTGTTAATGCTGTACAGATGACACTGAAGCCATGGTGGTGATAATCAGCTCAGTGGCCGGCTGTTTGCTGGCATGTTTGGCTCTCTTTCTTGTCTGGATAGCAAACAGATGTTGTCTGCAAAGGTCTGCCTACTGCTGGTCCAGGGCCTTCTGTGAATGCTAACAGAACACAGTTTACTGCAAACCAGCCAACCAGACTAAAATCTGCATTGAGCACTCAATCATTATCTGACAGATTTTGAATTGCTCATCATTTTCATTTTTGGGTTTTCTTGAAACCACTGCCTAGTTTCTTTGCTGATTTTAGATTTACCATTCTTCAGTGTAGGAGATACTGACATCAAAGATATGTATGAATGCTTCTCTGTATGTATCACTACCCCAGCGCTATCAAAAATTAGACATGTTTCTCAGCTGCTTATTAGGTTTCACATTATGTGTTTCCCTTTCAAATAATTGCCACTGGAGGAAAAAAAGAAGCAATTAAGTAGTAACAAGCAGACATTACCTTTGAGATGCATCTCTGTGCAAATCCCTCCGCCAGGTTGGGACAACCTAGGGGCACAGCAGATTAACTGGCTTGAAGATCACTTAATAAAAAAAAAAAAATGACTACTTGTAATTGAAAGTACAATCAAAATGGGCCCCACGGGAAATGAAACGAATATGTCACAGAACTGAAAAGAAACAAACTTCGATGTTAAATCTTTGAAAGTAGAGAAACAGACCATTAGAAACACTTGTGGTTGCTTGTTGCGTAATTATTTCTTCAGTAATTAAGGTAATAAGCTTATTTATTCTGTTATCTTAAGTGGTAAAAGGTCATTTACAACCATTTCCATTGCACTACACACTGACAATTATAGTCACCTTCACTGCATCATTACAAAGCAGAACATTATGACACGTTTTGACTGTGAGTCTGGTCCTTGCATCAATATATACCCAAGGAGAAAGTGAGCAGATCCTGTATTCATGTTGAAATGCAGTGGTTGGCTCTTTGTGCACTTCTTATAGGATGAAGTGTCTCTTTGGATGGCCGAAAAAGACTTCATCGCAGCAGCTGAATGCCAAGTCTCTCCTTCAAAGTGTTGCAAGAGCCCTGAAGAGGCAGCGCATCATCACCTCAGTATAAAAGTGCTGCTCCCTGCTTGATTGTTAATTACTGTTGTTAGTATTATTACTTTATTTTTTGAAAACCTGTCATTGAAGGTTACAGTAATTTGCATCACAGTTTGGCTTAGAATAACAATTACTCCACAGGTTTTTGCTCATGTGCCAAGAAATTCAAGATGTAGTGCTTGAGTGATTAATGAACAATGGGAGAACTTCAAGAGAACAATTAGTAATTATATTGAAAATGTGACATGCACTTTATTTACGTGTTGAACTGTAAGTCAATTAATCATAAAACCTTTATGTCTTTAGCATCAAATATCTTTGTACATTCTGATGAATTATAGTAAATAAAATGAAACTGCTTACCTAACAACAAACCACAAACATACATGACTGCTGTTATGTAACAACATGAAGCTGGTATATCCAGTTATCAGGTGTCCCTCACAAATCTCGAAGCCTCAACTGTGGAACTCATTCAAAACTGGCTGTGTTACATTTCTATTCTAATAATCAGGGCTCTGACTCCTCCTACCAAAACCAGCAGAGCTTTTGTTTAATATGTGTTTCCTTGACCTGGTTTCCGTGTGCCAAGAAGAAGTGTCGATGGGCAACGTCTTCATTTCCTGAGACTGAAAAGCAAAATGACAGCAGCTAATTCCAGTGTGCAGGATTCTTACATAGATGGTAGCCTGGAGAGATTTAATCATTTTAAAAAAGATGAGTTTGAAAGTGACTGGGAGAAACTGGCTGAGCGCAAGTTTGGTCGAGTCTATAAGGTGAAGGTTAAAGTCTGGCGGGAAACATGTGCCCTAAAGACAACGACTAATGATTACAGGTACAAGTACACATGAGAATAGAAGATTAAAACTATATTGCTGTTAAACTTTTTTTGAAAGTTAACTGTAGTAAATATGAAATATACTGTATATTATCTTTGTCTGTTTATTTATTTTTTATATTGTGTAGGTGTGTGTGTGTGTGTGTACTATATACTATAATTTTATATTTTATGACCCAGGAACATGATACAGATGTCCAAAATTGGAAGACTGGAGTTCAGCTATTTAATCTCCATTTATGGAATAAGCAAAGATCCACCTGGTTTAGTGATGGAATATATGAGAAAGGGATCCCTGGACAACCTCCTCAGCAGTCATTTATTAATGTGGCCCAAGAAGTTCCAAATGATCCACGAGATGACGATGGGCATGAATTTTCTGCACAGCATGAAACCACCCATCCTTCATTTGAACTTGAAACCAGCCAACATTCTTTTTGATGATCATCTGCATGTGAAGGTCAGTCAGATACTACTGCTCTTGTTTTCAAATTATTTCTGAATTTATTTCTGGTTAAAAAGAGTCTTTATAAAGACTTTACAAGAAAGAGACCTTAAGGGTAACCCTTATAATAAGGTTGAATTGTTACTGCTTTTATCAGTTTTTAATGGGACTTTCTACATAAATGCATTGTTAGGTTAAAATATGCAACCTGTTGCAGTTTGAGACTTATTTTCTTATTAAAGATTTCAGATTTTGGCCTCGTTAAATGGGAGGAGTTTTCAGGTAAGACAGAGTTTATTGAACACCTGACAGCTCGAGGGAACATAAACTATGTGCCTCCAGAGACCTTTACCCAAAATCCAGAAGCTCCTGGAACGAAGTATGATGTTTACAGGTGAGAGTTCATAACTTTAAAGTACGTCCACAAATTGACATTTTGACAGTGATTCAAATAAACATCTAAACATTTTCACTTTACAGCATTTCTATTATTATGTGGGAAATTCTCACTCAGCAGCGTGCATATCAAGGTACAGTATATATTGTTCCTCATTTTGGCACTTTTCCAGATTTTTACACAAATTGTGCATTCATCTTTCAAAAATGATGAAATAAATGAGTGATAATCAAATAAATGATTTTTTTTTCTCATAGTAGCTTCATATAGGTTAAATTTACAAAAATTATTTAATTTTATTGATTGATTGAAGTTTGGTCTATGAATTTTTTTTTTTTATTATTAATGTTAAAAACTGTCTCGGCTTACGCATGTAACCACGGTTCCCCAAGAGGGAACAAGACTCTGCATCCTCTAGGACACTTGGGGGACTGCCGCCAGCAGGACTGGTATCTTAAGCGTGTGTAAAACAATTCCAATCCTATTGGCCCATGTAGCCCCTGATGTCACAGGCGGGTGCACGGAAGTATAAGAGGGCGCCTGCAGAACTTCCGCCAACTTAGTTGTCTGAAGGAGACATGAAACAGGCAGTCTGAAGGCATGGCGAGGGGACACAGTGTCTCATTCCCTCTCGGGGAACCATGGTTACATGCGGAAATCACACTGTTTCCTCTTGCAGACACTATGGGGAACGAAAAAGTCAACTATGAAAGATTTTTCAAGACCACGGAAAGTGGGCTATCTACTTAAAACCCTAACCCTAATAGCAAAATCTAGGCAACAGGCACAAAGACTGCTACTTTTCATGCGCATCTCGTCAGTAGCAGAGTGATTATTAAATGCTCAGAGTGCGGAGGGGAAATTGTTGCCGCTCCACTCTGCTCACATACACTGATCTGAACGCACGTGCTGGAGATTAACTACTAATCACAGGAGCAGCTTTACTGATGAGATGCACATGAAAATCGCATTCGATTTTTTGCCCAGCCCTAATCCACACACTTCATGAAAGTGTGGGGTGAGAGTCCAAGGCCGAAGGAAAGACCCTGATATTGGTAAGCTTTTCCCCTGAAAGCAAACCTCAGGAACTTTCTGTGATGAGGAAGGATGGCGATATGGAAGTATGTGTCATTTAGATCGATCGTGACAAACCAATCCTCGGAGCTGATCTGAGACTCGACTTGCTTGATAGTGAGGATCCTGACTTCAGTCGCATGACTGAGCGGTTCAACTAATGCAGATCTAAAATGGGAAACGTTTCCATCCTTCTTGGGAACGATGAAGTACCGGCTGTAGAACCCAGACTCTCTTTCGTGAGGAGGGACCAACTCGATGGCCTCCTTCCTCAAGAGAGTGTCTACTTCTTTTAGTCACTCCCTCAAGAGCCGACTCTGCATGCTTTGCTTCCAAGCAGACCCCACACAGATTGTGTCTATCCCCATCCATAATTTAACACGGACAGGAAGGAACACACAGCCTATAACACGGTCTGCTCTCGCCCTTCAAATGCTTTGTCTTAGCCTAGGCTTTAGACATAATTGAGCTTATTGGTTGGGACAACACTAAATAAGACTCACAACAAAGAGTTGACTAACACACACACAGAGCGCTTGCTGAATGACAGAAAGCTGACGCCGGTTCCACCGCACGTGCTTTTATAGTTTCCTGGTCTCTACGTCACCCGCCCGTGACGTCTTGCCCATCCATTGGTCTGATTGCACACAAGATTCAGAGCGTTGTCATGCTGAAGGCATTCCCATAGCATTTAGATTCAGCTCGAGTTCCTGAAGAGGATCAAGTGTTTGTTTACAAGTGCATTATTTGGAGTTTGTATAGTACAAACATAACACTTCAAGCAATTTGTTCTATTCTCCTTGTCACAGGTCTGAATATGACAGAAATATTAATCAGAGTGTCATCTGGCAAAAGGCCTGGTGTAGAGAAGATCCCTGAAGAAAAGCCCCCTGAGTGCGAGGACATGATTGGTGTCATTCAGCAATGCTGGCACCAAAATTGCACCATGCGACCGGCTTTCTCTGGTAACAAACCTCATCTTTGTTCTTGTTTCTGTTTAATGAAGACTATAATACGTGCTTGATTATATACAGACAAAATGCATTCCAAATGTCCCAGCACTGAGTTGTCTTACTCTTCTGAAATAACAATGAGCAAACAACCAATATTGTTGCATCTTTTATCAGCCTCCCAGTTCTTCTGTGACTGTTTCTTCCTCAGGTCACGTTTAGTAATTAAATTATTTGATTTAGTGACTGCAATAATGAATTTCAATATTCACTGTTTGTGTTCAAGCATTAAAGTAGTTTAATAAGCTTCTGATAATTCTGTTGCTGTGTCGTATTGTATAATGAGTTGAATACAATTAATCTTGTACATCAGATTACTAAAAATGCAGTGTGATTAGTACCATTATATCCCCTGCGCTACGATTTTATCTCACATTATACACTGCCCAATTAGGCAGCTAAAAGCCTCTCTTTCGAAGCTACTTGACTTCAACCAAAAAAAAAAAAAACAATTGTCTTTCTCTTTATTTATTCCTTCTCTTTCTAACTTGTCTAAAACTTGGTATTACAAGCACTTCCTGTGTCTGTTTGCCTCTTTAAGAAGAATCGCTTTATGTATCTCCCAATTGTAAGCTGCTTTGGATAAAAGCGTCTGCAAAATGACTGTAAATGTAAAAGGCTGTCAATCTTTGGCTGGCCATTTGCACCATTTATATCCAAATGATCACTCTTGTGTAAGAAGGCCTGAAAAAGAGCTAGAGCAAAACTGCTCCCAAAGTGACATTCAGCTGCATCATCTCCATTTCTCTGCAGAGACTGTTCGGTTGACTGAAGTCCTTAACGAAGTCCTAAAAATCCCAGACATGAATGCAAAGGGTGAGATAAGAAAGCGTCTGCCTGAACAGGTATGGAACGTAAGTGCATCTTTAGACCACAGTACACCGTCAGCACATAATGTGTTAGTTTGAGTAATACTTTGGGATCCGTAAACACATTCTACAATTTTCTCCTCTAACTTTAGGAAAGAAAACCTGCAGAATGTTGAGGAATGATTTAAATATGAGATAATTGATCTTTTTTAAATGTCATAAACACTTGAAATTGTCCCAGTCTGGTTTGGATTAAAATCGATTGGAGCTCAGCTTTGTCCAGTATTCATACTTGCAATCAAACTACAATTGGCATCAGTATTGCGTGCTTGCTCAATGATAATGTGCAATGTGTATTTTGACAATAAGATTAACAAACCTAATTTTTGTTCATGTTTCTGTTCAATGAAGACTACAGTAGTGCTTGATTATAAGTCTGACTGAAGTTGCACCAGTCCAGTTTCTGCAAAGTTGAACTAACAGACCTAGATAATGCGATTGCAGCTCAGCTCCATCCAGCATTTATACATTAATCAGAATTCAGTTAGCCTTAACGGGCGTTAACATGACAGTTTTCAAGTAAAAATGGAAATCTTTTCATGTGTTTTGTTCTTTCATTTACACTACAACAGCATTTTGGGGGCCTGAAAATGCAAATGTTTTAAAACAGATTTCAAAGTGCAATTTTTGGAAAACTATACGGTTATTGTCTCCGTGTAAACTGCAAAAATGCCTATTTGTGAAAACAATGAAATCATGCACATGCGTCTGCATGTGTTCAGTCTATAGGTATGTCCGCAGACACATAGTGTTTCTTTACAAAGTGACTGACTACTGGCCTGGCATGAACAATATAGCGTTTTGAGTCATTCTCGTGGTTCTTTATGAAAAGGGAACTGTCTGACAATGTTGTCGTCTGTACGTGAAGGAAAAGCTTTGTTGATGTGTAAATGTACCTTTGTTGTTGTGCACTTGCACCAAAAATCAGTGATGACATGCAAAGTGTTTTTAGAGATACAGTTTAGCCTGTGTATGCAAAAAGCTGTAAATTATGTAAACATACTATAAGTTAACTGCCATATTGACCAGCACAACATAAACAAAAAAATGCACACAAACATTTTGAAATTCATAACAATAACACCTTCATATTTTTTACCACTTTCTGATGTCAACCAATTGTGTTATTAGTCACAATAGAAATAACATTCGTTAAGTTTTGTTTTCTTTCCATTAGCCAAAGAAAACAGCTGACTCCTCAGGCAAGTATTTTGACCAAGTTTGTCTGTAGAAACTCTCCACGCTCTTAATATAAAACTGTCCATCCAATTTTTTTCCCTACAGACGATTCTAGCATTCACTCTCTCCTTGTAAAGAAAGACTTTGAGAATTTTAAGAAAGTTCTGCGAAAAGAGCATGTGTCTATGCTCTTCCAAGACAACAACTCTCTCCTTCATCACGCCGTGGCAAGCGGGGACACAGAAAGTGTGCAGATGGTCTTGAATCTGGGAGCCTCAGTGAACTGCCAGAGTGCAAAAGGCTACACCCCACTCGTTGTTGCAGTTCTGCACAAGTTTTACGAGATCTGCAGCTTGCTGACAGACTGTGGGGCTGACGTCAACCTCAGCGATGGCGACCAGTGGACCGCGCTGCATTTTGCCGTACAGGCTGGCGACGACAGATCCGTTCGCCTTTTGTTAGACAATAAGGCGAGAGCGGATGCTAAGGAGAAGGACGGTTGGACGCCTTTGCATCTAGCTGCTCAGAACGGCCACGAGCACATTGTGAGAATCTTGCTCCGACGCCTGGATGACATGGATGAGCAGGAGCGGCAGTCTGGCCGTACGCCGCTTCATGTGGCTTGCATTTATGGTTACGTGAACATTGTCAAACTCTTGCTCAAAAATGGAGCTGACGTTAACAAACCAGATAACCTTCAATCCACTTCTCTACACTTGGCGGCAGATGAGGGGCACTTCAGGGTGGTCCATTTGCTGGTTAATAATGGGGCTGATGTGAAAACAGTCAATGAGCAAAGCTACAGTCCCCTACATTTTGCCGCTCTGAAGGGTTACACAGGTATCTGCAGACTCCTTTTGAGTAAAGGACTCGACCCCAACATCAGAACTTATCAGAATTGGACAGCCATGCACCTGGCAGCCCTGAAAGGCCATCCGGAGACTGTCCTCATTTTGGAGGAGCACCATGGCTCAGTCAACGTCCAAGGGAAAGACGGCTGGACTCCTCTGCACCTTGCCTGCCATCATGGGCAGGAGGAGGTGGTGACGGTGCTGCTAACAGCAGGTGCCAACCCTAACCTGGCCGAGGATAACGGCTGGACACTCCTCCATTTAGCCTGTAATAGTAGCTGCTTCCCCAGCGTTCTGCATCTGATATCTCATCATGCCAATGTGAACGCCCAGAACAACAGCCAGTCAACGCCACTGCATTTAGCTGTCCAGCTCAGCAACATCCCCATCATCAAAGCCCTGCTGTTGAATAATGCACAGAAGGATATTCAGGACTCGAAAGGATGTACCGCCTTAACCGTGGCTCAACGGTGCAACAATACAGAGGCCGTGGATCTACTGAACAGCTAGCACACTGGTTGAGATCTTGGCAGAGAGCGAGCCATGTTTGGTGACAAACAACTCCACCATTAGAGGTAGCGCAGCATTGATTTCTGCTATTGATTTCCTTTCTCCTGCAAAGCCTGTTCTTATAAACAGTCTCGCTGTTGTTTGTGATTTAGATTCCTAGAATTTAACACTGTTGTTTGGGTTTGGTTAAGAGCTCAGGTGTGTTCTCTGAATGGAAGAGTTATGAATGGAGGATTTTATGAATGTAGCAGCATGTAGTGGAAGTCAACATAAAATCTAAATTGAGTCAGTTTATTTATCTTGAATGATTCATCAGGGCATGTTATTCCTAAGAAGACAATTGTTTGTTTTTGCAATATTTAATCAAAATGTGCTCCAACACTGAAATGTCTTTCTATATCCGTTTAGTCACTTAGGTTGCACAGGCTATTGAATAATGTTAAAGGGATAATTTACCCATAAATTAAAATTCTGTCATCATTTATTCATACTCATGTCGTTCCAAACCTGTATGACTGTATTTCTTCTGTGAAACATTAAAGATGATATTATGAAGAATGTTGGTTACCAAAATGTTTTGGTGACCATTAACATTCATTTATGGAGAAACAAAAAAGCAGACATTTCTCTAAATATCTTCTATGTTCCACAGAAGAAAGAAATTCAATGTAACATCATTAAGGTGTGTAAATGATTTACTCTATCCGCACACATTTTTTTTCTCTCTGTATATCTGATTTAATTTGAAAACACATCATTTTAGAGGAGTAAAATAAGTTATGAATGCTAATTCATATTGACAAAATTGTCTACCACAAAGTGTTATTTTGTCTTATGTATTTAACATGATTCAATGCATTCATACTTGCATGAATTCCACTACTGTCAGACATGTGTACAGTAATATCATAGTAAAAAAAATCATAACCATTCATAGCAATCAAATTGCATGTTGCTTTCACAAACAAAGGCCAAAAAAACCTGTTTGACAACATACTTATAGCTTCCCAGCAGGCTTCCGCTCACGTTCGACAGCTTTGTCCTTAACACAAAGAAAAAAAACCTGTATAGTGGATCCATTCTGTCATTATACAGTTGTGTGTATATATATATATATATATATATATATATATATATATATATATATATATATATATATTCATATATATATATATATATAATAACTGATCTGGTAGAATGCTAGACATCATTATATAATTTCATATTTAACAAGTGTAAACGTATGACTGAAATGCACCAGTTTTGTATTTCACAAACTGTTAGGTACATTACACATGACAGTAAAAGATAAAGCTTGAATTACAATGTTCATTTCAGTAATTTTCATATACTTTTAGAAAGCTGTAATGAGGATTCAGAGCTTTTGAAAGGTTTTGGCTTGCATTTTTTTCATCAAGTGAATATGTAAATAAAACATCAATGCCTTGTGAAGGAATCCGAACACATGCAGCCCATTATCACAGACTGCTCTGCTCTGTTTACTCTGCAGCTTCTCCACTGTAATGTACATGACACTTTAAATATCTCATTAAAGTCTGCATAATAACAAAACTGTCTACAGCACAAATTGATGCAATCCTCATTCATCTGTAGTAATATGAAATTAAATGATCTTTTATGTAATAGCATGCTTCTTGGGTGTTTTTCTCATGCAGAGGGACCTTACGTGAGATTAGAAAATTTAGAAAATATATGGATCAGATCATTTCCTGTCATATGTCTAATTCCAGTTAAGAAAAAGAAGAACAATTCTGCTCAGTGTGTGCTTGTCTGTTCATGTTTCCAAAGGAAAACAAAGGCAGATTAAGAGAGGGCTTTCTTCTGCATGATTTACACTTGTCAGATATCCCCAATTTTATATAATTAAGTAGTTGTTAGTGTTTAGATCCTGAGTTGAATTTGTGAGGGAACATTTTTTCTTCAAAGCTTCAAAACATTCATAATATCACAGCTCAAAATATTCCCTGTGGACTTGTTAATGCACCAAAGAGCATCGTATATGCGGATTAGGTTTAAATCTCCATGGCAAATTTGATAAAAATGCATTTATACACAAGACTGCACATCCAAAGAAATGTGCTAAAAAATACAGTACCATCTCTGAAAGAAGATTGCTAGTGAAGCATGACCAATTATTGCTCTGTCAGACTTTAATTTCATTACTTTTGGGTCCTTTAGGCAAGCACATAGAAAGCCTGACTAATGAGTGCTTGATTAAGTTTTACCCAGCATGCACCAAACCCTCTTCCAGAGAATGACACCATGATTTCACTGTCAACACATAAGCGGTTGCTATAATAGACCATTAAAATGATTTTGTTTACATAATTGCTATAGCGAAAGGACACCACTGTTTAATGTCACAAAGAGTGCAATTTTCCAATACCACTTATATTTAAAATGTACCACTTACTTGAGAAAACAGAATCACAGCAATTAAAAAAGAGCTATTAGAATGAAATAAAAAGTCTACAGAAAAAGTAACTCTTCGCTCTTCTTGAAAGTGTAGTATTATAATAATTTAATATTATTAATTAAGTAGGAAAGAATTAAATGTCAAACTCGTACAATAGTTAAAATGATAAGCTTTCTCAAGACTTGTAGAAGGGAGTAATCTGACAGGGTAATATAGACATGAAATGATTTATTATTTTATAAACATCAGTAAATTCAGTGCCGAAGGAAAATACATCTTGTTTCATATTTTATTAATGATCCTTTTTGTTGCCAAGAATCTTTAGATGCTGCTAAGAACATTGAAGTAGTCATTTGCTTCTACCTAAGACTGTCATCCAAAAAACCTCTGAATCACCTTTTAGGAGCATATTGGCAACTAAAGGTGCTGCTGATGAGATTCAGTCCCAAATGTTGGGGTAATTTGAAATAATGTTTTATAGATTATTCATCATGTTGATTGAAACTGGCTTTGTGGAGGGTCTTGTGCAAGATTAATGCAGAAACTGCTGGATATGATTAAGGATTCCTTAGAGATAGTCAAATATAGTCATTTTATGCCACTGTTGGTAATTTAACATTGAAATATGATAGAATAAGGCTAATTATTATTTTTTTTTATGGTTTACAGGTGTCTGTATTCTGGCCAACGATATTCATCTGCATCAGGCTTCTTGATATCATTGTTCTTACCTCAGCCGGCACACAACGGTATGCTCACGCTCTATTTTCACCTGAAATCAGGAAATTCTCAGTGTGTCATTGTGACATCAACATAGATGCTTCCTCAAACTGAACCTTGACGGGTCTTCAGTATGAGAAGACACCAAGGAGTTTCCTCAAACAACTGACCTCCACTGATCTGGTCACCGAAATTAGGTTTTCATTAACTTTACTCCACTCAATTTTTAAATATCATGTCTAATATTGATTTAATAAATTATGTAGCTCACTCTGAACTGGTTTACTCACATCTGTCTGGGTGTATGAAAAAAAGAAGAAAAAAAAAAAATCTAGGAATTCTTCCTTTCCGGTCTGTCTATGAGCTCATTTGCCAGAATCAAATTATTGCTTTTGACATTTATCGCATCCAGTGGGCTAACTGTCAGAACTGTCATGCCCATCCAGATGTACTCTGCTTGATGTGTAGGCTATTTTGAATGTGACTTCAAAAAAAGAATAAAGAAAAATGTTTTTGTAAAATGTTGTGTCATAAATCACCCATTTAAATTTGCTTTAAACTGAACATTCTGTCTTTGGTATACCCTCATTCTCCTTGAAACTTATATAATTCTTTTGTTGAACACAATAAGAGTTATTTAACTTTCTATCTTTCTTTTGGGTGTAATTTCTGTGTAGTATCAATTTTTTACATTGTTTTTGAATTTCATAATAAAATTAATAAAATATAAAAGCTGAACCTTACTTTTATTAAATATATAAAAAAACAAAACACAAAATAGTACAAATTCAAGTTCAGTAAGGTGAATGACTAAATTTGACTAAATTACATTTAAAAAAGATAATAATAACAGCCTTATTTTATAATAATCTCATCACATTTAATGAATGACTATGCTCTTCTTAATTTTGTAATTTCATCTGAATATTAACATTTGTGAGATTTAGTGTCTGTAAAATAGTGACTGTGACATTGTACTATGCTGAATATTAAAGGATTTTGTATCTTTGTTAATAGGCGATTTATGGACAAAGTAAATTGGCACAAACGGCACAAAAACTCATGTTGTTGCTGGCATAACTAGTTTTTATTTAACACTTAATAAAATCCATGGTGTTTATTATTCAGTAATTCCATGATTTACAGGTCCTTCTCAAAAAATTTGCATATTGTGAAAAAGTTCATTATTTTCCATAATGTAATGATAAAAAATAAACTTTCATATATTTTAGATTCATTGCACACCAACTGAAATATTTCAGGTCTTTTATTGTTTTAATACTGATGATTTTGGCATACAGCTCATGAAAACCCAAAATTCCTATCTCAAAAAATTAGCATATCATGAAAAGGTTCTCTAAACGAGCTATTAACCTAATCATCTGAATCAACTAATTAACTCTAAACACCTGCAAAAGATTCCTGAGGCTTTTAAAAACTCCCAGCCTGGTTCATTACTCAAAACCGCAATCATGGGATAAGACTGCCGACCTGACTGCTGTCCAGAAGGCCATCATTGACACCCTCAAGCGAGAGGGCTAAGACACAGAAAGAAATTTCTGAACGAATAGGCTGTTCCCAGAGTGCTGTATCAAGGCACCTCAGTGGGAAGTCTGTGGGAAGGAAAAAGTGTGGCAAAAAAACGCTGCGCAACGAGAAGAGGTGACCGGACCCTGAGGAAGATTGTGGAGAAGGACCGATTCCCAGACCTTGGGGGGACCTGCGGAAGCAGTGGACTGAGTCTGGAGTAGAAACATCCAGAGCCACCGTGCACAGGCGTGTGCTTTTGAACCAGAAACAGCGGCATGACCTGGGCTACAGAGAAGCAGCACTGGACTGTTGCTCAGTGGTCCAAAGTACTTTTTTCTTTTGGATGAAAGCAAATTTTGCATGTCATTCAGAAATCAAGGTGCCAGAGTCTGGAGGAAGACTGGGGAGAAGGAAATGCCAAAATGCCTGAAGTCCAGTGTCAAGTACCCACAGTCAGTGATGGTCTGGGGTGCCATGTCAGCTGCGGGTGTTTGGTCCACTGTGTTTTATCAAGGGCAGGGTCAATGCAGCTAGCTATCAGGAGATTTTGGAGCACTTCATGCTTCCATCTGCTGAAAAGCTTTATGGAGATGAAGATTTCGTTTTTCAGCACGACCTGGCACCTGCTCACAGTGCCAAAACCAGTGGTAAATGGTTTACTGACCGTGGTATTACTGTGCTCAATTGGCCTGCCAACTCTCCTGAGCTGAACCCCATAGAGAATCTGTGGGATATTGTGAAGAGAAAGTTGAGAGACGCAAGACCCAACACTCTGGATGAGCTTAAGGCCGCTATCGAAGCATCCTGGGCCTCCATAACACCTCAGCAGTGCCACAGGCTGATTGCCTCCACGCCACGCCGCATTGAAGCAGTCATTTCTGCAAAAGGATTCCCGACCAAGTATTGAGTGCATAACTGAACATAATTATTTGAAGGTTGACTTTTTTTGTATTAAAAACACTTTTCTTTTATTGGTCGGATGAAATATGCTAATTTTTTGAGATAGGAATTTTGGGTTTTCATGAGCTGTATGCCAAAATCATCAGTATTAAAACAATAAAAGACCTGAAATATTTCAGTTGGTGTGCAATGAATCTAAAATATATGAAAGTTTAATTTTTATCATTACATTATGGAAAATAATGAACTTTTTCACAATATGCTAATTTTTTGAGAAGGACCTGTATATATACATTTCAGACATCTTCACTATTCATTTAGTAAAATAATTCAATTTGAATGCATAGTGTTGCTCTTACGACATACCTTCAATGAAATAGGCAACTAAATCTGAAAATATTCATAGGCCTATATATAAGTAATTTAATAAATTTACCTTTCAGATGAATTTCTTTTAAAAGGGATTCTCCTCTTATTGATTATTCAATTGTTAAAATAATTGTTAAAACAATTTTTAAATAGAATAGTTGCTTTAGTATTTTAATTTAATGACACACACACAAAAAGATATAATACGATAATGATATCAAACGTCATTCAGGCATTCTGCAAAACTTTAGCAGGTGGGGCTTCTTGCACAAGGTAGGGAAGTCAGTAGTGGGATACTTTTACATTTTGTTTTATGACAACTAAGTTAGCAAAAGTTTCTATTTATTTCCCTTATTTACTCATTGGCATGCATCATTACCCTGTCCATGCTAAAAATATAACAAAAAAATATACTACTAAAAAAAACAACATTTCTCAAAAAGGGGAACCTTCCCCAACCTAAACCCACTGAAGAAGTAATTGCATGTAGCCTACTTTCATGTAAACAGCTTTAGCAGAAGTGTTTACTTTGAAAATAAATGTATAAATGGCAGACCTAGTCAATCAAAATTCCCTTCAAATCAAAACACGGCTTAACTTTGAGCCGAAGAGATAGGAGAGCCACAGTTCAATGCTATTTCCTCAAATAATTACATGATTGTGTGGACAAATGACTTCTATTTGCAATTGCTGACAGCACTGCCCTGTTAAATGAATCAGCGCTGTGTGATTTGATTGGGTGGGGTGTGTGGAGGACGGTCCAGTGGGCAGCAGGAGTGCTCTTATTAACACATCAGAAAAACAAACACAGCACCTGCCTGTGGCTCAGCTGGCCCAGCTTAATTCTCTTTAGTTGGGCTCATAGGAGGGGGGTAAACGTGCAAAGCAAGTGATTATAGATTCAGCGCTGTGGGAGCCCTCACACCCTCCCTTCCTTTATCTCTCTCTCTCTCTCTCTCTCTCCTTGCCTGCACAGCTCATTCTAAGCTTAACATTTCCAGCCCAATGATTTAAGGCCAAAAGATGACTGGATATACTGTGTTTTGAAGAGACAAAACAGTCCAAAATAAGCTAATGCTTGAATAAGTAAAGCGAATGACTACATTTTAAATTTTCAGCTGTTTTAAACACGAATAGCCTTAAATGTTTTGTAAATATTACCCTTCCTCCCTATACATTCTGTCACCTGTCACATCTCCAAAATGACTCAATATCCCACCCATGTGACACCTTTGAGATACTGTTAAGTGCCGACAGCAATCAAGGGTTGTTGACAATGAAACCTGCTGTCGCATTTTTCCTTTCATTGACTTACAAGAAAATAGTCCTGATTGCTGGGTAGAGAATGTTGTATTTCCATTCAGGAATATTTAATGCAAATTACCAAGCCGCTCTCGGTTGTTAGCACTCGTGCTAACAAGTTATTTTTAACAGGTAATTTAGTCAGCTAACGAAGCATGAAGAATTTTAAGTTCTTAATCTGTTTCTATTGAAAAGCCAAGTGCAGAGTTTACTTTGCTCAGGTGTCTCTCATTATTTGCAAACTTCACATGCAGCACTTCCACATCCACCTGCATTTGTGATTGCAGTGTAGACAAGTTCTTGTCAGGTTTTATTTACAAATGTAAAATGAATGACTACTGCTTTACATGTCCCTGGTGTTGAGGGTCAAACACCACAGGTTTAATCTCATCTTAAAACCATCAATGCATGTCTATATGGATGTCCCTCAGAGTTCTGACAGTGATCTGTACTTCACAATCAGTGCTTGTTTTTGATTTAAAATTTGTCACTGTAGCTTACACACTGAAATTTTATTTGTATTGGATGCATAATCATGCCCCTGCTGGTAGATACTGTAACTGCACCATAATATTTCTCTATTAACAGCCATTCAGAAAAAGTTGTGTATTCTGATGAAAGAACATTTTGGATAATTTCCACCTTTTTGTTGTCTTTTAATGTCATGGCTTAGGATGGTTGTGGGCCAGTTAAAATCATGGAATCTTAAAGGTAAACTCCTTTCAAAAATATTATTATTATCATTTATCATCATTTATGCCATCGTATATGACTTTCTTTCTTCAGATGAACACAATCAAAAAAATTACCTCCAAAGATAATTCAATAACCATGCAAAACAAACACAACAGTAATCCATATGACACCAGCTGATGAATAAAGAAAATAAAAATACTAATATTTAAAACTTTTGTAACTTAAAACCATTGATAGTTTAAAAGGTTTAAATTATAGTTTAAATCAGTGATAGTTTTAAAAGGTTTAAATCATTAGGATTTTTCTCACACACCATGAAGGTGAGTAAATGATGAGAGAATTTTCATTTTAGTGTGAACTATCATTATAGTTTTTTTCAAGGGATTTTGAATTCTTATATGGATTCTGAGAAGAAAATGTACGTCTAAACTACACAAAGTTTGTGTAGCCAAGAGTTCAGCAGTGTGGTGGCGTCTGCAGTAGTTTGCGGTGTGTAAAAAGCAGTGTGTTGATCAACAGTTTTGTCCACAGATGGTTGCTATGGGGCTAATGTCATTGTGTTGTCCACAGAACATGCATTCATATCAAACATTCTGTGCCACATCAGTTAAGTTAACCCTCAGGCTGCAGAGGAACTTCTTTTTGTGGCTGCAGTGTTATTTTACTCCATAAAGTTTGCAGGAAAGTCTGTCCCTAGATTTCTTACAAGGTTTGCAGCAGGGGTCTCCAAACTCGGTCCTGGAGGGCCACTATCCTGCAGAGTTTAGGTCCAAGTTTCCTCAAAACACCTGCCTGGAAGTTTCTAGATTGCCTACTAAGATAATAATTAGCTGATTCAGGTGTGTTTAATTAGGGTTGGAGCTAAACTCTGTTTGAAACGGCCCTCCAGGACCGAGTTTGGAGACCCCTGGTTTACAGTGTTAACACACCAAGATATAGATATTGGATAGCAGATATTGTAGCTCTGTACCATGTAAAGCTCTGTATCACTTCACTTCACTAAACACGTCTGTCAGCAAACCACCAGCGCACAATTACTTTATTCATAAGCTTATATCATTGTGCAACATACATCTCATGAGAACATGCATTACAATGCAACAGCAGGCCCATCACATTCAAAGTGTGTCATATAAAAGCATGAAAAGCTATGTATATAAACAAAAACTGTAAAAAGTAAACTTAAATTAAATGTACACTCATTTTCCTAAAACGTTTTTGCACGCTTGGCTGATGCTTTTGTCAATCCACAATCCACTCCTCAGGGACTGCATGCAGTTTATCCTTATCCTCCCCTTTCACTCCATCAGTATTATCTTTACCTCCTCAAGGCCTAAACAAGGAGCTGAAATGGTTAATGCTTCCATCAGGAAGGCTGACAAATGAAGGTCAAGGTTATCTGCTTGAAAATCCCAGCATTTTACTGAAATAGTATTTATTTTCTTTGCTTTTTTAAATGTTAAATCCACTCTGCTTTAAATAAGGGCACAAATGTTTTGATATTCATACAGAAATTACAGTTGATTACAGTTTGATTTTACTGAATGTATTATTTAAGGTTTCTGCCTGCTGTTAGTTGCTGAGAACATCTAACAAATATTATAAACGTAGGACATAACATTGCAGACATGACTGGCATTAATAAGCTTTTCAAAAAATTAAAAAATTAAAAATAATTTCAACTTCCATGCAATGCATGGCCTATTGCTTACTACAAAGCATCTTATTATATCACAGTATGTACTACTATGATTTAAAATGCTGTTACATTTAGGTTTTGAGCAAATTATCAAAATCAAGAAAAAGTAATACTGACAAACAGATAAACAAAGGCATTGCTTGAAATATTAGTCCAAACAAGCGTTTTTGTCTGCTGATGATACTTATTTAAGCCCCATCTCCCCAGGATTTTCTTTTCTTTTTTGGGCGATATGATCATGGAACAAAATCATTTTTATAATACAGACAATTTATATACATTCCTTTAGTTTTAATCTCAGTGAAATGCAAGAGATGTAGCCCCCAGGCCGTAGTCCACATGGGATCCAATTTAGATTATTTATATAAAGTCTTAAAGTATGTCCACTGCAGATGAGCTATCATTTCTATCCCTTCAGCTCCGGGGAAGTTAGTTCTCGCTCAACAGTGTAAAATCTTAATGAAAGCTTTGCGAAACTCAATGTTGAAAGTGGTGTATATGATGGGATTTACAGCACTGTTCACATAGCCCAACCACGTAAAGGCAGTGTAGAGTTCAGGAGGGACTTGGCAGTAAGTGTTCACAATGTGCGTGATGAAGAACGGCAGCCAACAGATGATAAATACACCTGAAAATAAAGCACGAATAATTAATAATTCAGGTTTGGGTGGGCAATGTTAGAAAACTGTACTCTAGAGTTGTAAACCTATATAAAATGTTTTATTCATGGGTACATATGCACATACTGAACAATATTCAGTTAAATGAAACTAAACAGTATTGTTATAGCTGAAGTGTGTCATTTTCACACATTAATGTTACCAAATGAAACTGCAAATAATCAAACAGATAGTCCTGCCCCCCAAAGTCACACCATTGGCTGTGCCAGTGTTGCTGTTGTCAGGCCGGTTTTCAGGGTTGCCAAGTCCTTGGTTTTCCCATAGAATTGGGCCTGCTTTTTAATGGTTGCTATTGGCTGATCCCCCCCCCCAACACTTGCTGGTTAAAGGTTTGACATTACATTAATTATATTTAACTGAAATGCTTGCACTGAAGTATATTTTACCAATGATGAAACTGTGCCAGGTGTTAACAGTTTTGTGAGGTAGAGATCCTTTGAGCTCCTTTGAATCTCCTTTATGAAAAAGTTTATGATTGCTTGTAAATAGTGATTTACAAGTTAAAACTTCTAATAATGCATTACGGTGACTGTAAAATATGAATTTTAGGTATGGCGGTGGCATATATTGAGTTTTAATAATTGGGCTAAAGTAAGTGTGCCATACTAAAAAAAGTGATTTGTTTCTAATAACTTTGCTTTTAGTTAGTTATGTGATGCTATAAAAATGGGGTATGATGTCATGATTATGTGTTTGTGATTCGGTCTGCGTGAGTTTGGGGTGGGACATTCAAAGTGCCACAGTGTTTACACAAATCAACTAACAAAAGTATTTTAACATCAAAAAAATCACACATTTCACCTACTGTAAAGGTACTGTAAAACCAAACTTACCAAGAACAATAGCTAACATTTGAGTGGCCTTCTTCTCCTTCTGCTGGGAGATTTTGCGCTTGTTAAGAGTCTTGACCGATGTCTGTATTTTGCCTGTGGGGGAGACCTGGATCTCAAATGCTTTTGCCCCTTTTGTGATATTGCTGGTGTTACCATTTCTTTCAGGTTTGACACCAGCTTCAGGCGATGGGGGTGACATGTCAGTCTCTCTTAGATTAGAGTTAACCAGCCTGCTGTGTTGTTGACTTGCACCAGACTGATCCTGCTTCCTCTGTCTCGGAGGGTTTAAGTTTGTGATTTCCTCCATTTGGATGTCATCGCCATTGTTTACCACCTCCTTTATGAAGATCTAACCAAAAAAAAAAAAAAGAAGTAGTGCTGAAGTGCTCAATCCTTGATAATAAAAAGAAATGAATTCACTTCAAAAATTGGTTTACTCTATCAAACAGCTCAGTGTATTGTTTCAGCCAATATAAACACTCATTTCTCAAGAGCAATATTTGGAAAGGAAAAGTGAAATTGGCTGTACCACGTTTTTGCTGTTCACAGGAAAATTCCCACTGGACTTGACGATCACAGTGCACAGTTTCACATCATCAGGGTGGGTGCATTTCTGAAACACACATGGGAGAAAACACCAGAGTGTTTTGACAGATTTAGACCAGAAAGGAATTAGTTGTTTCTGTTTAAATTTGTTTGCAATTATAGAAACATGCAACTGGAAGGTTGGTAATTCGTTCAGTCACAGTGATATATTTTGTAAATGTCAGCTTATAGATTGTGTTTATAGGTAATTCGCTAGGAAAAGGAAAAAAAAAATTAAATTAGCTGCTCAGCATGAGGATTGCTGAAGCTTTGCATTCTCAATCTACAAAACATATGTTTTGGATGCAGATGTGGCCAATCTGGAGATCATTTCAGATCTAAATCCAAAAGTTCAGCATTTTGAAAACAAGTCACTTGCTATATAGAAGGATAAGGGCGAATTTTGCACTTCAAAATGAAAGCTCCTGAAATAAACATGATGTTGATCTAAGCTGGTTTTCACATCAGAATACTTTGGAGGAGACACAGCAGTGACAGAAACCACTGATAGGAGATGCTATGTTTACTTATGCCGTCAGGACACAGTATGAGAACTCCCTAACCACAACTGGCTCTCAATAATGCACTGATGCACTTGCAGAAGCTTTGGATGGGTAGATAAGCTATCACTTTCTTTGATAATGCTATATTGAATTTATTCTGCTGTGCTATGGACTCCATAGAAAAGCCTGGATGATGTTGCTCTGTGTAAAACAATGCAAAGACTAGCCATGTATTATAATAATGAAATGAAGCAGCGGCCATTTCCTGCATGGCACACATTGATTTGCTGTGTGTCGGCAGAATCAATACAAGCAAAAAAAGAGAAAAGGTCATTCTAGACACGCTATGATCACAGATCTAAAACATGTACTGCTATTCCCTACTATCCAACTGCTCATTACTCATATACTGCTAATGGGAATTGCAGTGCTGATGAATTAGTTTGAAATTCATTGACATTGCAATTTTTTAACAATCCCAATTCGCTAAACTGTAGTGGAGTGCCAACTAAGTAGAAACTTTAACAACTCGTCATCAAGCAGCTGTTCTCACCTTTAAAGTTGAGCTCATATCCATGTCTGTAACTGGGCATGTGCGTTTGGTGTTGACACGTTTCCGTCTCTTTCGCAGTACCACGTAGATCTGCACATATACTAGCAGTGTTATGATGAAGGGAACGTAGAAGGACACAATGGAGGAGTACACTACAAAGGCAGGGTTTGCGATCACGCACAGATCATCATCATGGGTGACTGCAATAGAACATAGAGTGAAAATTAGATGAAGTGATGTATTATGCATTATATAAATAAAATGGAGTTTACTGACTACCATGTGACGTAGAATAGATCAATGACATATATGACTGTAGATTGTACAGAAAGTGGGGGAAAAAAACTTAAAAATCAACTTTAAAATGTGTTCCAAGTTCTTAAAAAAATATTTTGTATTGATGTTGGTTTTATATGGTTTTGGATTTTTTATATGTATTTTCAAGAAAGAAAATAAATAAATAAATAAATAGAATGTCAAGTCATATACCCAAGTAAAAAGTATTTATTTTCAATAAATAAATTATGCAGGGGTCCTCTTCCTGATATGATATACTGTTTTATGTTTGTTCGTTTGTTTGTTTTATTTATTGAATGTCGGTCATACCACATGACCTCAGGGGACAAAAGTATTCAAAAGTTAATAAGCAGTTAATATATTTTTTAACAAGGTTTTCTATGATTTCTACATTTATGAATTTTTAATTTTCCCGCTGAAAAAAAAAAACTAAATTAATTCAGAAATGAAAAACATGCTCATCATAGAAGTGTATTTAAATCACTGTATATATGTCTATTTTTAATTTGTTTTTGAATAATGAAAAAAAAAAATCTACACCTTCTCTATTAAATACATACCAATATATTAAAAAACTAACAGAGAGAAAGCATAAAGGTATCAATTCAGCAGCAGACATAATACTTGTATGTAATATTGCAGAGTATAATGCCCATGGACTCCCCCACGTGCTCCATGACATAGGTTCTCCCTCATGTAAATTGTGTTTATTGCTCCCAGTTGTGTCTAGTTTCCTCCCTCGTTAGTTGTGTATTTATAGTTATCTGCCCTATGTTTCGCTGTCTGGTACTGAACGTCAACCCCCTGTGCTACGTGTGCTCCTTCCTTCCTGTGATTAAAGATTGTTCCTGTTCCATGTGAAAACTCCTACGCCTCCTCGCTCCTTCGCTTCTCGTTCCTTCGCAGTAGGCAAGTGTGACAGCTCAACTTCCCAGTCTCTTACATTATGATTTGTTTTGTTCATGCCCACATGTCCCTGACTCCCGTCCTCCCAGCACGAGCGTTCAAGCAGAAGAATGCTGATTAAATGACTTCCTCTAATATAACTTTCAAATAAAGTGGTGACCTTACTTCATTTAAGCTGCCCCTAACACCAGTGTGCACGCAAGATAACGACACTTATACTCTGTAAATTAAGTGCAAACTGTTGTGCCATAATAATATTTCTAAGCAGAAGCTTATAGGACAAGGAGATCCACTTACACAGAATTCAGCTATCATATTCCTTATGGTTATTAATTCACATGCAGAATAATGCATATAAAATGAGCCAAAGTGGACAGTAGGTCAGAGATAAACTTATAGATATAAAACAATGTATTGGATTTCAAAGCTTTTTTACATAATGTGTATGTCTGCCACAATCATTTATTTTCATTTAATTGTTTTTCTCCACAAATGCATGCAATGAATTGCATTTAATTTGATTAACTAATCAGAATATTATTAGATTACAATGTTTAATTGATTGACAGCCCTACTAAAAACATGTACACTGCCGTTTAAAATCATACTGACCCTGAACTTTTGAATGGTGATGGACTGGCAATCTAGTTAGTGAATTTTTTCCCCCATATTTACCAGTATTATTGAGTCCAAACAGCAGTGGACATGATATAGCAAAAGACAGAATCCAGACGACAGAAATCATGACTGTGACTCTCCTCTTGGAGCTGTAGCGTGTGTTGTACAACATAGGCATGGCTACAGCTGTGTACCTGTGGGAGATACAAGACAAAAATGGATTTGTTGTTATCTAACAGGCTTTGTATGACCTGTATCATATTCCCGCATTGCTCTGCACACAACTTTCCAAATATACCTGTAATCATGTGACCTATGATGTACATAACCACATATTGGTGCTTCCCATGACCTCTGTAATCCTTTCTAGTCTTTCCTTCTAGTATCTGATTACATAATATATAAATAGAGGAGATGTTTAGTATGAACCTCTGTTGTTCTCAAAAGTATTTCTTACTATTCTGAGCTCATGTGACATTGCAAGTCACGATGTACAATGAAGTTGTTGTCATCTATATATAACAACAACCTCAGCACCATATGTGGTTTATTTTCAGGTGTGCAGAAGCTGAGTTGGTCCCTCTTTTGAGCTAAGCAACCAAATTATGTCTCTGTCAGCATTAGACTGTTCTTATAATGGCCGTGCAGAAACACTTACCTGTCGATACTGATGGCACATAGATTGAGTATACTTGCTGTACACATCATCACGTCCAGGGTGACAAAGATGTCACAATGGATTGTGCTGAACCGCCACTCTCCCACCACCTGGGAGGACAGACATGGACAACTAAACACTCTGCTAATTGTAGAATAATACATCTGAATGCAACCCTACATTGTTTACTTGCAAATGTGCAATAGTTAGTTACTTTCCAGAAGCACTCTGGCAAGTATTGCATATTACTAATATCTTCAGATTCTAAATATCCATGCTAACGCCTGTTTTTCTCATCTGCAAGTCTGCGGGAGTCGATTTACAATGGCTTCAGCCACAATAATAATGTTTAAACCAATAAGATACTGGCATTTTCTCTGGTTTATGTGATAAAACCTTCAGAAAAGAAGCAATATAGCACAGGTCAGCCTCATTCACAGTTCGCATCTCCTGAGTTGGCTGGCAGAGCTTTCTGAGCTGCCTCTGATTAATGTGTGTCCTCAGGCAAGCCGAGGGACTCAGAAACCTCTTGATGATCTTAGGTCCCCGCCTCTGGAGTTTGCATCGCTGTCATTGATTAAAGAATTATTTGACACCTCTAATGAAAGCGGCTGTGAGTTGCCGGAATCAGTTCATCACCATATCTCTAAACTCAGATGAAATGAGCCTCACCGCTATCATTCTCAGGCGTCACTAGTGATCAAAACCTTGCACTAATAAAGGGAGAGAGAGAAAGAGAGGTCCGTAGAACAAGCATGTAGTGTGAAGATAAATAGAAACTTTTTAAATTGCTGCGCAAAGAAAGAGCTAATCAGTATGGAAGCTTCTTTCCACCACGGATTAAATAATGCAACTTTTTTTTCATAGTTCTGACCTTTTTCCGCAATTCTGAGTTTATATCTCAAAATTTGGACTTTGTTTTTCACAATTCAGAGAAGAAAAGTCAAAATTGTGAGGCATTAACTCTTAAATTTTTTTTTAAAGCTGTTTTTTTTTTCGTAACAAACAGGCTACCATAAATCAGAGCTGTGTGCCATTCAGAACTGAACTGAGAATGCATTTAAATTTGATTCCTGAATGAAGGAAAACATATTTAAATAGAATGAAATGTATTCAGAGGACAAGCAACGTAAAGAATGGATGGATGGAAATGTATTCTACTGCTGTATGAATGAACTATGTTAAAATGCAAGTTGACATTTCACTGCAAGTTGTACAGTATTCTGTGCATGTGACAAATACATTTTGAATCGAATTTGAATAATTTTTGAAATCTTGAATCTTGTTAGTATGGATTTTAACAGTGACTATTTTTGCCGATTACATTTTTATGTCAGTAGTTGGTGATGATGATGAGGGACTGTTTTTATGAGTATTGAATGTATTGATGTATTGATATATTGTATTGAATCATTTCCAATTCAACACACTGTGAGGTGTGGCCAATTCAATTCAAATTCATATTAATGTACTGAAAGGAGAACATTTCTTAAATTGTCAGTTTGGCCTAACCCCGCAGCTAAGCTAAAGCATTTGATTTTATTGGTAATTTCTTGCTTGTATAATTAGGCTATTTTCATGGCTCATTTTCATTTGTGTCCTGAAGATATTCTGAAGTTGTTTATAGAAATCGTCTTTTGGAATGATGATCTCATCGGCCCTAATAATAATATTGAGGACTTTCACATTGCAACGCAACAACAGCTATTTTTTACTTTGCTAATAAACATTTCAACCATCTCACAATAGCTCTCCTTAATGTTCTGTTCATGCGTATAAATGATTCAAACCAAATAAATGATGACCTGACTCATCATTAACTTAAATAAATCATAAATGATTGACTTAGAATGCAGTTACTCAGTGCTGCCCTTTAGGAGAAAAACAACACATCACAAGATATCAATATAATAATGCTGTAAATTAGACGTGCTGCATGAGAACTGTCACTTTTGACCCATTGTTCAGAGCTCAGTTTAAAAATCACACAATCAATCTTCTTGCATTATTCTCTAAAGAACAGGAGTCAAGAACAATGGTCTGCATGTACATTACAAACCTATGGATTTTGCTTGCTATCTGATATCTATGCTAATATGTATGTCTCCTCTTGGTTGAAAATAACTACTAACCTGTGGCTAGGATCAGATTTTCTAGAATTAGACATGTGCTGGTGGCTACTGCAATTTGATTGGCTAGAATGAGGTTTAAAATGGTGCCTGTAGCTCTTCTTAGTTAATTCTTGCCCAGATGGACTCTAATGAGTTATGAAGAAGATGGCACAAGAAATCACAATCTAATCATGTGAGAATAATTTAATAATCTGTCCTTGCATTAATGAAAACCACAGATGGTTTATTGTTAAGTCATTTTAGCATCTCTAACAAAATCACGCTGAGACCTACCTCAAGGTAAACCACCCATGGCATTACAAGTGTAGCAACTAGCAGATCAGCCACAGCCAGGCTGACTATAAGGTAGTTGGTAGTGGTCTGCAGGGCTTTCTCTCGAGAGACGGCCATACACACCAGCACGTTGCCGAAGACAATGACGAATATGAGCAGCGTGAGAAGCATGGCGTAATAATTGTACTGGTGCGGCCCCCCTTGTTCCGTGCCATTGAAGCCCTGGGACCCATTTTCAAAGAAGCTTTCATTATAGGCATACTCTGTGAAGACTTCCATCAGATGGTTGAAGCCAAGCCGAGACCCTAGAACCAAAGACAAGAAACTTTCTATGAAAGAAATCCAGAATGTCATTTTTTTTTTTAAGTCACAAGTTTTGTATCCAGTTATGTGATATGTGTTTTATCATAACATCTAGATTGCACAGCGTGTGCCACTAAGTCTTGGCACAAAAAATCAATTTCTTATTGGAACACCTGAGCAGAAGCTTTCACTAAAAAGCACAGGGCCGTGGCCTTGTGCTGCATGGTACACTGTGTAAAGTCTATCCTTTATTTATGGGTGATCGTTCGCATAGCTGTCCTGAAAAGCCTGTTTGAACTCTGGATGTGACTAACTAGGACAGAAGTCTCCTCCCTCCCTACTGTTTCCCTTGTACGATGTCCAAGAAAACAGACGGAAACATAAGCAGTATCAGCTAAATAATAAGTGGACACAGGGAGGTAAGAGTGTTTCATAAAATATCACAAAAAACGGGCTTGTACTGTAGTATATACTGTCTCTGCAAATTGAGAAAAAAGGTAACTGCAGCAGTGAGCAGTTGTTTTTCGTTCCATATTTGGCAGATTTTTGTGTGAAAATTGTGTGAGCTCAGCACTAAATTTATTATAGCTCTAATGTGGAAATTGATTAAATTAATTTGCATTTCATGGCAAATGAACCCATTCTGGCCATCTTAATTATATCAAACTCAGAACAAAGGTCTATTTGTCTTCTCAAGTTTTTGTGTATGTCATGAATAGATCATTAATGGCTTTGAGGTTGAATGGACAAGGTAAATCTTAAAGGGTTAGTTTTTTCTTCTAATTTTTTTTCTTTTCTTTTTTTCTTCATGCAATAGATGTAAATGGGTTCCAAAACAATACTGGACCCCACTGAGTTTCACTGCATGGAAAAAAGCACTGAGATGATTTTTTTCTGAAATACATTTTATCTTCCACTGATGAAAGAAAGTCATACAGGTTTGGAATGACATCCTAGATATGACAGATTTTGTCATCAGTTTGGTGTGGACTATATTTACCATCAAAGTTGTATAAATGCCTGGCTATATATCAAATTATACCATGTTGCAAATTACATTTGAACACATTACATTGGTCATTTTACACTGCCTTGACTTATGTTATGTAAATCAGAAAGATATGTAAGGGAAAATAACACTCGAACCTTGCCACACCTCAAATGTAACATCACTCAGGGTCTGAGCAGCGCCGCGTCGGCAGATGTGCCATGTAAATGAACAAATGTGCAATGGCAATGTATCATCACTTAAACAGTTCGATACGATAGTAAAAATGCATTCTATTGGAAGAAAACCCCATACAAAGCACCATCACCACAGATATAACCCACTGTGTAAAGGGACCACCACTTATTTATTTTTTTTCCACACATTTGCTTCTTTAGCCTTCTCAGTGTCAGTTTTGATCATGAAGGCTGTCTCAGAGTTGACACTCCCTGCAGAGGAATAAATATGCATCACAGCTCCACTAAATGTTGCTTTTTTCATTCTTTCTCATATCGATAACTTGTGATTGCGTTTGTTTGTTGGCTTTGTAATGGGATTTTGAATCAGAACAATTCAGGATGTGTACGTGTCTGTAGATATGTGTACATTAACAACAGAATCAAGCCTAGGAGAAAGTCTCACAGTCTTTCCTGTAAGCTTCAGTCCATGCACCAGTTTTGTTTTTGTTCATTAGAAGAAACAAAATTGTCTACAAGAACAAACACAGGTCACACTTAACATTGTTAGGTGTCCTGTGTAAATTAAAATCTTAAGCATTTAATACAGTGTAATTATTGTGTACAGGCTGTTATGTGACTCTTTCAGATTTGCATATGCTGCAAAGGTTAGGGTTAACATTATGGTTATGATTAGGATTACTGTGGGACTCCAAATAAACAGTATACTGTACTGTATGAATATCATCCACCCACTGTCCCACTCTTCTCCCCATTATTTCCTGTTTTTACCATTATACTGTATATGTATATTTTATACTACATGCTATTTATATTGTGATAGATTTTTAACGCAGGTATGTATACATGATGTATACAGGATGATTAACATAACTGAATACTAAGTGCAGTTTGACCTATATAATAGATGCAATTAAAACAGTAAGTAGATAAAAGTTAAAGTCTAATATTCTAATATAAGGTAAGAGCTCTAAAATTCTAAATTCAGCTAAGTGACAAAATTTAAATAAAAGACATGGGTTACAACCCTATTTCCTCTCTCTCTCTCTCTCTCTGTCTCTCTCTCTGTGTCTCTCTCTCGTTCGCTCTGTCAAACACACGCTCAACACATCATCGGACGCAAATTTTACAGCAATTTTGTCACTTTGAAAAGCGGCTGAATTAAAAGGTTAAAGATTACAACCAGCAGTTTACACATAGTCGTCTAAAACAAATGCTTGTTTTTCCTCACGCAATGGAATAAAGTTTCTCTGAAAGTGTCGGCATCATCGAATATAGGTTAATTAGCAGCTCTACCACGCTTCCTAATTAAACACCAGCCGAAATAACTAGTTCACAAACGAGAGAAAATGCAGTGCTGTACCTTCAAAACCGCAACTTTCGTCCAAAGAGCGGAAGAAGTGTCCCGTTTCTTAGAATATAAATCCACTTTTCGCCATCGGGTGCACTTGTCCATCCGAGCGACTGAAACTGTATTCCTCTTGTCTCAATTAGAGCTCCACGGGTGGATACAACCACTGTAAACCGGCAAACGCGACAACTTCCAAGAGGAAATTACATTTTGGTGATTAAAAGAAGGTGATCATGATGTAAATACGCCTTTCTGGTTTTGTGGAGGTGTTAAACTACACTTAGCAGGGGCAACCCATATCCGCTTGAGTCCAAGTGGAGTGTGAGGAACGCGCGCGTGTGAGCGCAGCATCTGAGCGCGCGCTTTACGCACGCGGTAACCTTCAGCATCCACTGAGGGACAATCTCAGTCCCTCCAACAGAGATTGAGAAGGTTGGAAACGAGGCGGGGCTGTTACATAAACATCAGTAAGAATAAAATACAAGTGCTGCATTTCTAATCACAATCTGTTTCTTCAAAAACCCTGTAATTGATAGTATTGATTTCCTCTCCCCCCTTTTTAAGAAATGATGGAGAAATTCGAGTCCCTCACTACAATCATTTCCCATTTCGCTGAGACATACGTCACAATAGCGAAGAAAAGATCATTGCAATTTCTGTTTAATGTGACCTTAAATTGCCTTTATCTGTCATAGCTCAACCTCCTGATTCTTACTAACAGTTGTTAGGTGACAACTTTTCTAAAACTGCATTGCATGGCACATTACAGCTAGATGTGAACATACATCACTGGTACCCACAGTAGATTAGTTGTGCGTCTTGTCTTGTCTCGGGGCCAAGGATTGATTTAGATGCTTTCAAATGGTCTTCATGACTTTGGACACAAAAACAAGCCCCCACTTCCCTTACAGCAACAGAAAGCGGCTTTGAGGACTGGATCTGAGTGCATGGACTTTAGACGAAAAATAGATTTGGTGCCATGCGTCGATGCGTGGTCTCAACCATGTGTGCTAGGGCTGCTGGATTATAAAGCCAATGCAATGAAACAATGGCGGGGTTCTAAGTACAAATACTGTGTGCGGCACTGAGACTGTTTTAACAACATAGGCAACTTCAGATATATACATGTATGAATGAAGATATTTATAATCCCATTTCAGATTTGCAGTAGGTCATATACTGTATGTGCACTAAATTCCCAGTGCCTCACTATAGTCAGCCGAAAGATAAGCTATTACTCTCCTTAGAGAATGATAAGATTTGGGTAAACCAAACAGCCCTCTTGCCTTAGAAACTGGCAACAACAAATGCCCTTTGGATTTTTGATATTTCTCAGAAACCAGACTGATTCACCCTAAATTCTGTGACTCACCCTCATGTTGTTCCAAACCTTTCTTACTTTCTTATGTGGACCCCACTGACTTTCAGTGTATGGACAAATAAGAAACATTATGTCTCAAAAATGTCTGTTTTTGGGTTCTGCAGAAGAAATAAGCTAATACAGGTTTGGAATGACATTAAGGTGAGTAAATGATGACACTGACAGAATGATCTTTTTTGGGTGAACTCTCCCTTTACACAGTGAAAGAAAAAAACAGTTCAACTAGCACTGTGGTTACAGTTTGTTTATACCAAAGCCCTGCATCGTAAACTATTCAGAAGCAGCTTACAGCTTTCAAGTTGAAAAGTTCAGCACTCAAATAGCCTGGTGGAAAATGTAGGAGTCAGCTTTCATTTGGCTCTGAAAGTCAAATGTGAAAGTGACTTCTGGTCTCTGCCGTCGGCGCGCTCTTTCCTTCCAACAAGGTGATTCAGACTAAAAATCTGTCAGTTATTCAAGTAAATGGAGCAGGTGTAAAGAAAAATCCTCCTTTTGATTTGCTTACTTGGAACTTTATGCATAAATTTATGTTGTAAATGAAAGGACGTTTCTTGTTAGGCCAAAATGTCACAAGTCTGTGTACAAATTAAAGGACTAGTTTGCTGAAAATGAAGAGAAAACTGCCAACATTTACAGTACTCACCCTTTCATTTTAAATGTAAGTTATACGGATTACTTTCTTGGTTATTTTATGATACCTTTGTGTGTTTTTTTAAAGCTAGACAGTCCCTCGCCCCAATCGACTTTCATTTTATGCAATAGATCAGCTAGGACTTTTTTCAAAATATGTTCTTTTGTGCTTTCTTACAGAAGAGTTAAGTACACCATGAGGGAGAATAAATTATCACAGAATTTACATTTTTGGTTGACTAGCTCCTGAAATCCTCATAATAAGTTCATATAAACAATATGAGTCATTTAGAAATACAATTTACTTGGCATAAACTACCAAGAGTAAACACTGGATCATGAAAATATAGCTTTTTTATGGTGATATATGCAAAGAAATTCACCTGGATATGCAGAGCTTCATCATGAATGTAAAAGCGAATTATAGGGTAATTTCTAAAGGTCAGCTTGTTTAAAAACTTTCCGTTGGATTGTTTTGGGGACTTAAATCTGAAAATGCCATCCCTCAATGATGATAAATCACCATGCACAACACAAAGCCAAATGATTTGCTGCAACCCCTCAAGAGAATACAGTACACTCTGATCAGGAACATTTTCTCCACTTTAAGAGCTGTATCATAACAATGAAACTTCTCTGCTTAAATAACTGACCCTGGGTTCTGGCAAATTGTGGTAGAGTGAGAGAGCCACAGGGCTACCATTATAACCCAGCTCAGACTGAATGGCCTCTATTAACTTCTGCTGATGAGTAGGCTAATATAGAATGCAAAACAAATCACACCGACTTCAATTGCAGCCACTATGAAATCTGACTTTAAACTTTAAGTTGAACTATTGACAGCCAGCGAGCACTATGAAAAGACTTCTTTAATACGCAGACTTGTGTTGATGCTGTATGTTCTTGATGGTGAAAAGCTGCAAGAAGGGAGTCTGGCTGCATTAGGATGAAGTTCTCAGAACAGATGGTAGAAAAAAAACATTATTTTTCTGACTCAGTGGATGTGAAGACTTGACAATGGCACATGCAGAACTTGAGAGCTGTCTGTCTGGCAAGTTGATGCAATGAGCTTTTGGCCAAGACGTCTTTGGAAAAGGTGCACTGAAGCGTGAATGCTTTCCCCACCTGTCTTTGAGCTAACTCTTCGTCTAGTTTATCTGTGAATGGAACTTTAAAGCACCATTATGCGGTTCAGTCAACTCTGTGCCAAACCAGCAAAATCAATTCATCTAATTCATGATATATTCATATACAGTATTTAATCGATTTAATCCAAACTGCACGATTAAATGTTTTTCCTCCACATTAACCCTTTGCACCAAAATTAATGATTAAATTACACAAATAATAATAATAATAATTAAATCCTAAACATACAAATGAACATAATAAATAAATAAAAAGTAACATAAATGGATACCTTTACAAATAACCAGATAATACTCTGTTACATTCATAGTCTGTACATACATTATTATGTCTACATAAAATCAAGCATAACACAGATGATCATCAAACATCAGACCAAACAGTCTTTCCAAGCCTTTTAGTTACATAAATACATTAAGAGGAGAGTCTTTATCCTCTTAAAATATGTGTTTAATTTACTTTTTTTTAGCTGTCCCTTTAAAACCAAAAAAAAAAAAGATGCACAGAAAATGTTAATCCATCACTTTCATTCATCAAAAGCATTAAATATTTTTTGCCAACATTGCTAAACAAGTCTTTTTTGATTGACATTGATTTGCACCATTTTACTTTATTACACTGTTCCTTTCAATCCTTTTTAAACTGATATGGCAATAAATCATGCATATTTCACTCTATCAAACGTTTTGTGATAATACACATATAAATGAAAATACATTTAGCCTGTCTTGCTGGAATAACTGACCCTCGATAGTGTAATAGAGATGAATGACATACTGTAAGTGAAAATAATTCCAGTGTTTGGATCCAAGTTGACTTCAATGAATGTTTGAGCCGAGTCTACAAACAACATTACTCATCTTCATAAAGAAACTGGTCACTACACAAGGTTGAGGTGTGACAGGGCTATGGTGACCTTCAGTATTTAGCTAAACAGGAACATTGCTATCTTATTGCAGGAAATGATTCATCATTATGAATGCTCATACTTCAGCAATGAAAACAAAGAGGTTATAAAAAGAGATCTGATGAAGGCATAGGCTGGTATAATGTAAATCCTGTTCCTGTCAATAAATCATTGAGCTGACAGAACAGAATCAAATTGGAGTACTGATAGAAGGATGAGATTAGAAGCAGAATTAAGAGGCAAATATTGATTTCTTTGTTTTCTTGTCTTTCCACATTCACAGATTTAGCTGGTGATGGACTGGTTGATAGCTGGGGGAATATGTTTTATAATTTAATGCAAATTGATTCAAGCTTGTACTGCATTATGTTGTGACTGGTTCCTTATTAAATATACAGTACAGCACTATACAGTTTGTTTTAGAGAATTCTGCTGATGTACCCAAGGCTGAACTTTTAGTGTTACAATGAAAAATATAGATTGAAAATATCTATATAACAATGTTATACATGCACATAACATAGTCATTTTATATAGAGCTATATCTAAGGATTTGACTCTTTCTGCAGATTACATCCTAATGCAAGTAGGTGGTGAAAAATGACTACTTTTTTCATTGGATTCATTTAAATCATCCACTTAACCAACAAAACTGCAGCTTTATTCAGAATGTATCACCACTATTATATGCTGATCGGAGATCCGCAATATTTAATGGAGTTCACACAGAAACCTACACAAGTCTGTTTGTACAATTTCATTCATAACACAGCTTTTTAAAAATGCAGTGCTCTCGTTAAAAGAATTTAAATGCACCTTTATGTCATGGGTTGTCTGCAGGAAGGAAAACAGGTGAGGTGAAAATCTACAAACATGTGATATCCTTATTAATCCAAACCAAAGTACTGAGGAGCACCAAGAAAATGTAGGAGATTAGCATACAAACTCTCACATGAACACAAACAAAAAAGGAACAACTGAAACTGACAGCTGTAAGTATAATGGAAAAAACAAGCAGCTAAACAAGACACAGGTGAACTAAATTGGTAACTATAGAAACAAATGAGAACATACTTAGAAACCTAGGAACCAATAAAACAGGAACTAAACACATCAATCAATTAATCAAGTTATTCATTAACCAAACACAGCCATATTCCTTGTTATGGTCTCTCATCCCACACTAAACAGCATTAATTTGCTAAGGATGGCTTTCAAAGGAAGATCATGGCTGAGTTTTTGATAAGAGAACATCTGCCAGGCATCCCAGATCTCCCTCATCACATCCAGGTCTTTGACCCAGAACGTGGTGATCTGGCTCTGACCGTGCATCTGCCTTTTTAAGCCTGTTAAGCTGTGCTGTGCTGTCAAGGCTGTGAGCCTGCTGCTGCTAAACGATAAGTAAGAGTTAGATAAAACTGTACTGAGGAAACACTTACAAGTCTTATTCTTCTTTTCTGTGATATGCAAGAATGAATCGAAGACAGCAAAGCGGATGGGCTGATCGAGATAATACAAAGCATATAAGATTGATTATTTCTACTTATTAGTTTGATTGTTTTTTTTTTTAATCTAGATCAGTGGTTCCCAAACTGGGGGGCGTGGAGCTATGACGCGGGGGGTGCAGGAAAGCTGAGGGATAGTGTACAGTCAGCAGATTCATGGGCTTAGATCACACGGGGGACGTGACCCCCCCACTTTTAATACCACGTAAATTTGTCCCCCGCATTTTTCAGGTGTGTGTTTGCATAGAGGTTTTGAAGAGCTGGTGTGAATAAATAGCCTATAGATTTAAATTCAAACTGACAGGACAGTCTGTGCATGACCTGATGTTTTATTCGTACCCAGAATGAGGCGATATGCACGGAGCGCTAAACACTCCATGCAGTGTATGTTTCATTCATACTTGAAGCCGGAGGGAGCTTTCGCGCAGAAAGGCATACTAGGAAATCCCTAATATGTAAAAAAGTGTCCACCTATCACGGTATAAACTGAATAAAAAACAGAAACGTTTGGAAACATCAAGACATTAAACATACAATTGAGATAATATACAGTATGGTTTATTCGTGTTTTCAAGGAATTTTTAATAAACAAAGTATATGAACAATGCAGTGCTAATTGACAGTATTTATTACGGTAGGCCTATAGACACTTCTGCCTTACTATGTGGTAAAAATGAAAAAATAAAAAAAGTTGTATATTAACATATCATTATTATTGGTTATTGTACAGCAGTGTATCTGATTTCTTAGCAAATTAAAAGCTAGAAATAAGAAAAAATAACGTTTTCTATATACAAACCAGTTAAAAGTTTTTTCTTTCTTTTTTTTTTTTTTTTTTTTTAAAGTCTCTTCTGCTCACCAAGTCTGCATTTATTTGATCCAAAGTACAGCAAAAGCAGCAATATTGTGAAATATTTGTACTAGGTCTATTTAAAATAACTTTTTTTTATTGAATATATATTAAAATGTAATTTATTCCTGTGATTTCAATGCTGATTTTTTTTTAGCATCATTACTCCAGTCATTTGATCCTTCAGAAATCATTCTAATATTCTGATTTGCTTCTCCAAAAACATCTATTATTATTAGTAGTAGTAGTAGTAGTAGTAGTAGTATGTTGAAATCAGCTGAGCAGAGTTTTTTTTAGGTTTCTTTGATGAAAAGAAAGTTCAGAAGAACAGCATTTAAAATCTTTTGTAACATTATAAATGTCTCTATGATCGCTTTTGATCAATTTAAAGCATTCTTGCTAAATAAAAGTATTAATTTCTATAATTTCTGCCCCCCCCCCAAATAAATAAATAAATAAAATAATTATTATTATACTGACTCCATGCTTTTGAATGGTATAGTGTATAATGTTACAAAAGCTTTTTTTTTATTTCAGCATAAGAAACTTCTTTCAAAAAACATTACAAATCTTATACTCTTCTAAAACTTTTGACTGTTTATATATATTACAGAAATGTTATACCTCAGGTATATATGCAGGGTGATAAAGACTACACTGCATAATTTTCCCACTTATCATGCTGCCACTTGCCTGATAAGTAAATAACTGAACGCAAAATATTAATTTGACATTTTAATTACCTCGACATGACATTACCTGCTTGAGTGCTCCGTTATCAGTTGTAGCAGTTGTGTAGCAGCCATATAGAAACATAAATGAATAATGCATGGTTCTGCTCTACGCATGTAAGTTACAAGTTTGCGAAAGGACTTCCAGTGCCAAGTAAACATAAAGCAGATTCTGAATATACTTAAGATTCACAAATACAAAAACAACGTGTCTACACCAGACGCAAGTGGCACGATGTATCAAAAGAAATAGAACCCAGTGATGTTCTATCTGTGGATGCTGTGCGACGCGACACATATCATGACAGTAAACTGATGCCCCGTTGGGAACACTGATCTAGATCAACCTGAATGTCTATTTTTTATTGATAGAGGAACATTAATGCATGCAAACAGGGTGAGTGTGATAAACCAGGCCCAAAGTGATGTATCTGGCTCTGAGCATTTATCTGTCTAAGTCTGAAAACTCTATCTCTGCCACAATGTAAAATTCAACCTTCTCCTAGGCTAGAATGTCATTATATGTGACTCACTATTCCCCTCCACCGGTTGACTATGGGTGACTGAAAAGTGTTGTCATCCATTTTTATAACAAATCAGACAGACTGCTCTGTTGAATAGTGCTTCCTATACATTAACTTATTTTATCTTTCTTAGCGTCCTGCAGAGTGTTTAATGGTTTGTGTGTCAGCAGGAGAACTGCTGACATAGATCTTTAGTTTTTGACAGAAGAAGAGAAAACTTTCAAGGTTCCTTTATAAAAAAACAACTACAACAGCTGAATATTACTCATGTGAGATGAATCATACACTGCAGTTAAGAAGTTCCTTATATGTCTTAAAAAATATCTTCTTTGATATTTTAATTTATAAGAAGTCACTGTACTACATTGTACTTCAAAAATTACTCTTCAGTTTAATTTAAAAAAAGCTTTTCAGCATTTACTGTTTGCAAAAATATACCATATACAATGTACACCACATGAAAATATAACACATTGAATTAGTTCTGATTACTGTAGTTTTTTTCTTTTGGAAATACACACACACACACACACACACACACACACACACACACACACACACACACACACACACACACACACACACAC
Source organism: Cyprinus carpio (assembly GCF_018340385.1). Taxonomy (NCBI): domain Eukaryota; kingdom Metazoa; phylum Chordata; class Actinopteri; order Cypriniformes; family Cyprinidae; genus Cyprinus; species Cyprinus carpio. The sequence continues at coordinate 14,560,778 of NC_056586.1, forward strand.
ACACACACACACACACACACACACACACACACACACACACACACACACACACACACACACACACACACACACACACACACTGTCACGGTGATGTTAAAATGAGATGGGAGCAAACATTATATTCAAAAATTATATTGCATTTACATGTATGCAATATTAAATGGTTTTGCATTTGCTTGCAAAACTTTTGCATTCCCCAGAAAATGTTTGCTCGCAAAATGTAACGGTTTTACAAAACAGTTTCTCTGAGGAACACAATCATTTTGCAAGAGAACGCAATATTCCTCCCATCTCATTATTTATTTATTTATTTTTTTTATCACCATGTCCCTTTAGGGGCTCCGTACATTCAAGCTTTCATTAATTGTATGAACGAAGTGGGGGGGAATTCATAAAAGGATTCAGGCTCAGGTACTTTCTCTCCTATTTCCACCTGGAGATACATTTAAAAGCAAGACTGCAAAAGGTAGTCTATAAAGACTTGTTTTCATAAAGTAAACCTTAAAAACCTTGAATTTATTTTTCTTATTGGAGAAATCAATTATTTATGTATATGTGTAACAAAATGTAGTGAGATTTATGATTTAAAAAGACACAAAACAAGTCTAATCTTTCTAATTTTGTTTCTCAGGTAAATTTTTTTTTTTGATTGTTTACATAAGAATGGTTGAACGTTAGCAGTCTTTTACTGCAAATCAAAAAGGAGAAACTAAAAACATAACAGCCTGTGGTCCAGTTGATAATATTGATGCTCCATGAGTTTTCACACACGTGGGTGAATGTCTGGCAGGTGTGTTGCACATTTAGAATATATCAGTGGGATGCTGGCAGATGGGAGTGTGAGGGCAGAACTTGGGAACACCATGACCTTCAGCGTTGTGAATGCTGGGTGTTCTCAACACTTAACACCTCTGTGTAATTGGGAGCCAGATGAAGGCGCTCTATGCTATGATGTGTTCATCAACTGCTGTTTGAGTTGAATCACACTTTTCATAGTTCAATGAACCCAGTAATTATTGAATAGTGAAATGAACTGCTGTAAGGAGCAGGGCAGAAAGCATCGACTCGGCTGTGTCTGAGAAATGCCGGGCAGTTAAGATCTTATTAAACATATTGGGCTTCGAGATGGACTAATATATTTCAGTGAGGTTAGTGGAAGCAGACTGGCAATCAGTTCTGTGGTGACATTAGGGTTGATGTGGCATGAGGTAAAATACACATTTGATGGATTTTTATTTCCTCAGTTTCTTCCTGAATGCTTAAAGTAGGTCTATAATACCTCGAGAAAGCTATCCATAGCATTCAATTAATCTGCCGTAGCACCATCCAGAATTATGCAATGTGAAATTGGCCCTGGTGAAATATCCACTATAATATAAAGAAAGATTCACATTTAAAATATTGCTCGCATCTACATCATCAGAAATTGAAATAAGCTGAATGGTTGACCACTGCAGTGTTGTTACATACATATGTAAGCCCATTTCCAAAGTTGAATGAAAATAAATTAATTAATTGTAAAATATAAACTTGCTATTGCAAGATAAAATTCAGAATTCAGAGAATAAAAGTCAAAATTCTGATCTTATATCTCGCAATTCTGAATTGTGAGAAGCAAAGTCTAAATTGTGAAAAAAAACAAACAAACAAACAAAAAAAAAAACTTGCAGTTACCCTTTTTTATTTTCTTTATTCCATTATGGAAACAGGCTTCCATAGTTACAACATCTACCAGCAGGAGGCAAACCAGTCCATTTGACCCCCTAAACTGCTGTATACATTTCAGTATCATTTTATGTCCTCATGACTGTAACTCATATACACAAGGGATTTCTGTAAATCTTCCAAGTGCAGAGGTTAGCAACAAATTGATTGTACATTTTGGGCTAGGATATCCAGTGTGATGATTTTTAGAGCACTTTGGTCTAATTAGAGGTATTTGAGCACAGGGTGACTGACTGAATGTTTAATGGAGATAAAGGTCACATCCTTTGATGGAATCTTATCTCATAATACCTTACTTTAAGTAAGGTTATTCAGTGATTAAGTTATGGTTAATCTTATCTCATAATACCATAATATATGGTCTGAAACAGGGATAACCTTTCCTCAGAGAGCACTTGATACTTGTTCAATCTTTTGAAATATAAAAAAATCCAGTGGAAATTCAATACCTCGCTTTATACACATATTGGACACTCTTGATCTGAAACTCTTCCATTCAAGATGTTGACAGATTTTTAAAGTAAACAGCACGTTTTTTGGGAACTGAATATTGCTTTTGGTTATTTTTTTGTTTATTTAAAATAATTATCTTATCTTATTTTTCTGTTCCTGTTCAAAAGATATAAACCTCATGACTGAGGTCATACTGAGCAGGGCAAATCGGTTGTCTTGCTAAACCTACTGGGCGACTGTACTCCCAAAAAGTCAGGACAGAATGGTTAACACCAGCATTGAACCATTGCTCAGGAAGCTTAATAATAGTTTCCTCCCTGCCAATATCCAAAACTACTTAGTTCTGCACCACAAGGGAATCAGAGGCAAAGCAAAGCATCCATGCAAAGTGTTTAAATCGCTTGTACTCCTTTGAATGGATTGAAATCCAGCATTTTCATGAGTTCCAGAGTTAATCTCTCAACACTGATCCTTTCAAAGGGAGAACTGGTTTTTAGATTCACTGGTCACAGTGAGTTTCTTTAAACCCAACTCATTTTGGTTGATGAGCCACTTATAATCTATATGATGTTTTTTTCTGTCTCTGAAAGGATTGGTTTTTGTAGTGGGAATTTAGTGAAATCCTAATCTCTCAGTGGAGAGAAATGCTCTTTTATTGAAATGCTAGTAAAATGACTTATTTACTGTACATATTTTTTCTTCTTCTATAGTCATTTGTTTGGCTTTTGGATAGCTATGCATTATAATTCCAGAAGCATATGCTACAAAAACAGGTTCTGAGAGCAAAACCATGTGGATAAAAATCTAAAGTCTAAATTGTCAAGACACTTTATTGTGACAAATTATGTTTACTGAGTCATCAGTGCAATAGTCATAAAAACACTCAACAGGTGATTTACAAAAGCAAACATTATTTTAATTCTATCAAAAAACAACAACAAAAAATTTAATTAAATAAATAAATAAAAAGTGCAACATTAGCCCTTGAGAAGGAAAACCACCATGGCTTATCATGTTATGTTGTGCTTTCATCCTTCCTTTCAGGCTGAGAACCTTAAGGACCAGTGACACCAAATGGTGAAGATAAATCACAAATCAGAAACAAACACCTACAGGGTTACATTTAATTTTACAGATCAGTCTCATGCAGTACGTAGTCTACCAAAGGTGGTTTTAGGAGGTTCAAAAAAATACAATCTGAAATCCAGCTGTGGCAATCCAATTAATTGCTTATTTCTGGCAGTGAAGTGGGTGTATTTCACCAAGATAACATGTATTTGAGGATAACATGATTACACACAAAAGACATTTGGGCAGATAATGTTTATTGTAATTGTTCCATTATGCTGAATCTGTACTGTAAACATGATGCCATAAAAAAAAGGTTGATATCTGTCTGTCTGTCTATCTGTCATCCATCAGTAAAGTACTTTTAGGAAAAATCTGTCCTAGTCCTTCTTCTGTCATTTATTATTCTGTGAGGATAAGCACAGACTCTGCAGCAAAGTGTTGAGGTAAAGATATCTCAAACCATCACAGCCCAAAAAAGAGCTAATTTCCACCGAGTTAGTGGCCCATTCACAAACTGATGTAATATGCTTAAGATAAGCTGAGAAGTGATAATGCAAGCTCTTTGTTTGAGCATCTTGTCCTCTCAAACCCCATTATTCACAATTTTGCATGCTATTTGGATGACAACCCCATTAAAAGAGAGCACTACACAGAACAGCACTTCAAAGGCACCCCTAAAGCTAGCTAGTGTTGTCTGACAGATGTGATCATTATTAACTAATTTCTTCCTCATTACAGCTGTTGGCTAATATATTCAGTAGTAATTGAGTAGTTTTCATGTACACATGTATAAGCCACTGCTTCAATCCCATGCAGTTTTGAAAAGCTACAGAATATTAAAGCACAAGTTATACAATATAAACGGCATAATAATATTCATAATACATGTTTTATGTATTCTGTAGAGAGAGAGAGAGATTTAGAATGCTTTAAAAGATTTATGTCAAATTAATGCTGTTCTTTTTAATATTCTATTCATAAAATAATACTGTGAAATAATATATATACATAAAACTGTTAAATAGAAAAGAGGAGTTTTAAAGGCTTTTTACTATGTTTTGATTCAATAAACGCAGCCTTGGTGAGCATAAGAGCCTTCTTTCAAAAATATTTAAAAATAAATAAAAAAAATCTTACCAATCCCAAAGTTTTGAACAGTAGTGTATACATACACACACACACACTGTATAGTATACAATATACATTATATCACTTTTGGCATATAAAACATATGATATAATAGATTTGGGGGATACTGAAGATAACTAGGCTCTACTATATGAAGTATAATAAAATAATCATCAAAGAAGGAACCTTTCCTGCTTTCACTCCTGCTGTGATATCAGCTGGTTTTCTGAGAAAGTGAAGGCGTAACTGTCTGAAGTTTCATAATCTTTTATGGATTTTAATTGGTCTCTTCAGTTTGGTTGAGTTGGCTTCAGTTACACTCGAATAGTAAAAACCTTTACCCAATGCGCTTGAATGGACCACATACTGACCACTGCTTTCACTGAATACCTTAGCGGCAATGAATGAAAATTTATAATTAAGAGCGATATCAGTTTCCCTCAAGGAAGGCTTGTTATTTTTAATCATGGCATTTTAATCTGGAGTGATATGTTATGCATGCGCTCTCCTTTGCTGTGTAGTTTAGTGAGAGAGGATTTTGATTTGAATGTTGCTATGTTGGTGTAAGTGTAATGATGAATCAGCTGAGTGATAATCCATTTGCAGTTTATTTAACAACAGAATGAACAGGACAACCAGATTTAAAGGCAAGATGAAATCATAAACAGAACTGGCCAGGATCGGGGCAGGCGGCAGATAATCACAGTCCAGTAAACTATCCAGGTCACAACGTAAAGAACAATCCACAATGAATAAACGCTCGGAAATGATCATCTAGGAAAATTAAGACTTTTTGATGATGTATGCATTTGGTGTGCTTATATGGAGAGAGGATAATGACTAGCAGGTGTGTGTGTGCAATCAGTCCCAGGTATGTGGGCTTATGGGAACTGGAGTCGGAATTGAAACAGTCAATACTCTGGTGAGCGTTCCCTCTGATGGTGTGGAGGAGGTGGTGCGGAAGCCTGTGACAGTAAGTAAGTCTCTAATAAGGGGGAAGTCTCTGTCTTGTTTGTCCACAAACTGTCTGTCATATGTCCACAAAAAGATGGTCTATATAATTGCTGTGATACTGGTGACACCAAACAAAACTACAAAGATAATTATTTTTCAAACTACTCTGCTAACATTTTTAAACTGTATTTGTACTCATAAGAAAGTAAACCTACTGTACAACTCACTTATAGTGGTCGTACTATGATAAAGATGCGCTGCTTGTTTTGCGGTTCAAACATCTACCTATTGTCTCCTATGGTGGTAAACTACATTACCAGTCAAAAGTTTAAAATAATAAAGAATTTGTTTGAAAGAAGTTTGAAAGAAGCCTCTAATGCTCACCAAAGCTGCATATATTTGATCAAAAAGACAGTAAAAATGCTAATATTGTTAAATATTATTACAATTTATAACAATTATATATATATATATATATATATATATATATATATATATATATATATATATATATATTTGAATACATTTTAAAAGGTAATTTATTCCTTTTAATAACAATGCTGAATTTTCAGCAGCCATTACTCAAGTTTTTATTCTTTCAGTATCACTTTACAGATTTGGTTCTCAGTTAATATCAGTTATTATTGGTGCTCAATAATTAATAATGGATATCATTATCATCAATGTTGAAAAAAGTTTTTGTTGCTTAATATTTTTGTGGAAAAGTTCAAAAGAATTGATTTGAAATAGAAAACTTGATTAAAATTAGAAATTTACTGTCACTTTTGGTAAATGTTTCAGCGTTGAATAAAAGTATTATTATTATTATTATTATTTTTAAAGTTAAGAAGTTATAATGAAAAATGATTATAGTTAAAAATAGTATTTTCTTTTTATATTTACTGTAAATCTTACTTACCCCAAACATTTGAACTGCAATGCATCACAGTTTTGACAAAATTATTACACAGCACAACTGTTTTAAACTGATAACATTAAGTAATGTATCTTGAATAGCAAATCAGCATATTAAAGTGATTTCTGAAGGATCATATGATACTGAAGACAGGAGTAATGATACTGAAAATTCAGCGTTTCCATCACAGGAACAAATTAAATTTAAAATATATTGAAATAGAAAACAGTTATTTTACTAACAGTAACTAACAATTATTTTAAATTGTAATAATATGCTCCACATAATGTTTTCATTAAATAAATGCAGCCTTGGTGAACATAAGAGACTGATTAAAATTATTCCATACTTATAGTGTACAGTGTGAGCTACAAAGTTGGCATAAAATACATTATCAGTATTGCTGATGTTTCACAGCTTTCCTAACTACAAAGATTTCATTTTAAAAGGGAAGCGTCTTGCGTTTCAGTGCTACAGATGTGAAGAGTGGCTGCTTCCCCGTAAGTGATTTAGCACTACACTGATGTCCAGGTGTTCATTACACTAACAATAGAGCACATACGTCACCATGTGCTGTAGTCCACGCTGCATCTGTGCCACTCATTACCAATGCAGCCTGGGTTGTTAATGCTCTTTTTGTTTAAGGCAACACTGGGCTGGATTTTAAATACAGATGAAATAAATTAGAGAAAGGCAAAGGCTGATTTGTATGTGTGTGTTCTGATGATTCGTGCTTTCTGACGTTTTGAGCCAGTGATTTCACTATTACCTTGCAACAAAACAATTTACATACACAATTACTGTGCAGACCAACCAATTCCAAAAGTATTCCAGAGTCACAAACTCCTTCAGGCGTCCACAGAAACAGAGCAGCATAACAGATTGCTCAGACCATTGTTGTTTTCCCACTCTGAGATATTAGTATGCAGAACATGCTCATATAGGGGTGAAAGCAGGTGAAAGTGCTACAAATAGAAAAATACGCCACTGTGGTGGGCTTAAGAAGGCTGCTCATGATGACTCCTGTCCGTGGTGACACTTTGACAGTGATTTTTCAAAAACAGAGTGACACAACAAAGCTTGAAAATAATCTTTGCGTACAAGCGGAGGACAGTATGAGAGACCGTTACTAACTTTCTGTGAAATTGATAGAGAGTGGAACAGAGAACTAAAGTAATGGCAGAACATCCTAGATGAATGTTTGAGTGAAAAGCATTTCTAAAAGGATCTGACATGATTCCATATTAACAATGCGATTCTGTGGAAGGTGATTTTTAAAATGATAACGCTTCTCAAAGCACTGGGAAAAGTCTTCTCATGGATTAATTTCTTGTCCTAATTAAATAAAGCAAGAACTCTGTTGTCTCTCACTGCAATATTCTCATTAGCGTAGATTTAAATGAGATTAATTCAATGCTGAGGCTGTAAACTTAATTCAGCTCACTCTCAGAAGAGTCTGTTTGCGTGAGAAGCGGAGGCGTGTTTTAGATGAATGTCTTATTTTATGTTTTATGGTTTGCGATGACTGCATTACATAAGTAATTTAAGCTTATGTAAAACTGGGGCCCAAGGGCAGTCACCATGACGTTGAGCTCCAATTACTTGAAGTCTTGAAGCCCATTGCCTTGCTTGCTGAAAACCTGACATTGACCACAGGCAGTATGTAATTAATTTTTTATTGAAGCTATAAATTGATAGGGTAAGGTATTTCATATTTGGATGAAATTCCCTTTGCAGTTAATTAATTATAATTTTTACATTTGATATTAAAGAACCTGTAGAAGTGTCAGTGTGTATTGCATATTTCTAAGCCTGAAAAAAATTCATAATCATAATTTGTTATTCTTGTAGACAAGCTCTTTCTTTCATGCAGGCTTTCAACATCACAAAAAAATTATAAAATTTTTCCTATCACAGGATAATGTGTTGTGACAACACTTATAAAAATTAAAAAGGTTCTTTATTTGCATTATGGTTCCATGAAGAAACTTTAAAATCCATAGAACCTTTCCATTGCACAAACAGTTTTTTATAGCCTAATGAAAACTTCTTCACACTATGAAAAAAATAAAAAATAAATAAAAACCCTAAACATTTACTGAATGGTTCTTTGGGGAACTAAAAATTTCTCTTCTATGGCATCGCTGCTGAAACCTTTTGGAACCTTTATTTTATGGGATTATTATTTATTATTCATAAGTTAATGGAACTGTTCACTTGAAAACAAAAATTCTCTCATAATTTACTCACCCTTATGTCGTTACAAACCTGTATGAATTCCTTTTTTATAGATATTTTGAGAAATGTCTTAGCATTTTTGTTTTGCCCTACAACTGTTAAATTGTTAAAGATTCTGCACAAAAAAAAAAAAAAAAAAAAAAGTCCACTGCAATGTACAAAACAATTGTATTAACAACAAGAAAATCTTTAATTATATTACAAAAATAATTCTGTTAAAGTGCTCTGAGTTTTCACTTCAACTGATAATTAAAATCCAAAAATGGGGGCAGTTTTGTTTGTATGAAACGGCAGATCGAGAGGTCATGAAGTGATGCAAAATATGAAAGTAGTGCTGGTTTCATTTACAGTAAGGGTGGACTCATATACAGTGTTGCATGGAATCGACAGTGAAAGTTAGGATATAGGTGAGAAAATAATTTAAGCAGTGAGAAGGTATTTTTCCCTCCAACACCCTAACAGTAATGATGTCCTTTTATACAGTAGTGCTTCTATTGTGAGAGAGTGAGAAAAAAAGAAGAAAAAAAAACCTCAATGAGGCTCCAGCAGGTCAAATCAGATCAGAGTGAACTCACTGTGGTGCAGTGGTTTTTCTCCCTGGCCTGCAGTGCAACAGATCATCTACACCCCCTCTGGATTTTGGTCATGATAGATTTTCTCAATTTCTAAGAAATAGATTTCTGCCTCTTTCTTATTCTCTGCCATTATTCAATCTTACAGATCTCCGAGTTGAAAATACATTGCACCGTACCGCGTCTTAAAATGAGTTCTGTAGGGAATCGTGTTTTGTAAGGAATGTTCTGAGAGCACTTTAATCAGCGGGACTCTATTTGCCTTTCTTCTGTCCCTAATCTCTGAACTTTGAGAGGCAATTACCAGACAAAACAAACAGTCCTTTTTAATTTAAGAGGAGCATACTGAGAAGCACATCTCTCCTGCACATATTGTCATAAGGAGCCCCAGAAGGACACATCAAAGGATGGATCAAATGTACAACGCTGAGTGAGGTAAGAGACACTCGTAGCACCTTTGTTTTTAGATGTTGTTTCCAGGGACCACTTTACAGATGTCAGCCCCGAGGCCAAATCATATGACAGGACTTGGTCTTTGTATGTGTGGAATGAGTCTATGGATGTTTTTTTTTTCCCTGAGAGTGATATTCTAAGACCATGATCTTACAGAAAAAGCTGTCACTGTAGATTTATTAAATGTGTCGTTTAACACATCGTGAGAGAAGTCGCTTACCCATAATGTTTTAGTGGTAGCCTATTGTTTGTCATACTCAAAATAAAAGCACTGGACTCAAAGAACTCATAGTAGAAATATTTCTGCATGCAGTCGTCAGTTTATAAAATAACCATGAGTATGTCAACACAGGGTTATAGTTAACTAAAACCAAATAAAACATATATATATATATATATATATATATATATATATATATATATATATATATATATATATATATATATATATATATATATATATATATATATAAACTTATTTCAGCTAGTTGCCAATTAAACATTTCTTATTTATGTTAACTTGATGTACTAAAATAACTAAAAATAAAATAAAAACTTTAAATAAAATTTAATTTTTGTGTAACAAAAAACAATGTTGCATCTTGAACTATCGTGATGGCAGTCCCTACTTTAAGAAAGTCTAGATTTGTCTGTGGTGTTACTGTATGTGTTTTGCAAAATGTAACAAAATTTAAATTGTATTTCAATTTGAGTAATTTAATGGTGAAACATGTTCTTCGTTAATGAGATTTACATTCACATCAAGATCCCGTCTGTTGAAAAAAAAGGCTAGAAAATTGTAGTTAGTTCTAAGAGTTGATTTAGAATCAATTAAATTTGTAAGTGTGGGATAAATATAAAATAGCCCACTTGGGGGCACAGTATGTCAAGTAGCCTATAAGGTCTGTATCTGTCATGCGTGACAAGAAGTTGCTTTTATCTTAACTGTTCTAAACTCTCAATTAAACAAGAATACAATGAACGTTATGTGAAACCCTCAAATCGGGTACACCAAAACAAAAATGATATCCCCAAAGGTTTATTATTAAATATGTATGCCTTACCTATGAAAAACATCTACTGTACTTGAGTCAACTGCAGTAACACCTATGAACTACAGAGGGAGACAAAGACCGTTGTTGACAATACAACACGCCCCTTTGTTCATCAACAGAATTACATTTTCATTATATAACTCTAGAATATGTGTTCACAATCTATGTCATCATGCATACCAGCTAAATTACTTTAGGAAACACGATTATTGTTTTTAGGACAATTATTATTTGCAAGTAATACATTATCCTAATGCAGTTTTGTAAATTATATCCTATACTATGTGCATACTATAGCCTATAATTAGCTTACATACATGCGTTGAAATTCTCTCTCTCTCTCTATATATATATGTGTGTGCACTCTTAGCACCCGGATGCGAAGCGTTGAGGCTGGGGGGAAGTAATAAGCACTAAGCAGTCAGACATTTTTTGGAATGCATCACCTGGTTTAATATACAGGGCAAGCTTTGACAAGTGATGAGCAGGTCCATTATAACAGGGAAGAGCAAGCAGTGTTTCTGCGGTGGCAACCATGACCTATATAAAACAATGCAAAAGTTAACAGAGACATGCCGGCACCAATGGAAATAAAAAATGTATAAATTGTATGTATAAATGTATGTATAAATTCATAACACCAAAAGTGAAAAAAAGGAAATACAAACACAAAGTCAAGTGTTATTTTAACAGCTGAAGAAATTGTGTTACTACTTCCAACCAACTATTCATAGTCAATTTGAAATTATGTTTAGAATCATAAAGCAAGTGTTTAAGGTATACAGATCTCACTGCTGCTGCTAAAGATCACTGAACATTAACATCAGGTTGCAATGTGGCTTCAGTACAAACTGCCATTGTGCTAGTATTAATCCCAAGAACTGGCTTTAATGCTGCAAGATCATTCAGAACACAAACTGAATGCAATGACCAATGTAAACACAAATGACAACATGTGTTCAATCACACTGCTGTACGCAGTATGTCCTCATTATAGCTGTTTACCTGCCTCCGTTTCTCTGATTATTGATTGCAAAGTGGCAAAGCTGAGTGACTTGAAAGTTTCTTTTACAATAAAAATTAAATATTATAATAGGATTCATTGTATAGAAAATATGACAATAAAAACCAAGTCTAATTGGAATCCAGACTTATCTTCAACTATTTCTATCAAAAGAGAAAGAACAGCGAATGCCAAAGAGGGAAAGGTTCACATGGACATTCTGACAGTAATGATTGACATTTGGTTTAGAAAAGTGCGTGTATAGGCAGTATGATAGCTCTTCAGCTCCGGGCTGCTGTATTTGTGTCTCTACTAAGGCAAAAATTGAGGACAGACACATAGAGATCCTCATCAGTCTGAGATTAGACGTTTGTTACTGCTGACCTCCATCGAGACAGTGGGAGATAATGAACCAGTTGAGATTTCTTCCACACATCACGTTATCAAGACAAGAGGGATTTGATTTGGCAGGTTTCCTGGTTTCTCACAGCAGCTTTTGGAGTGTCAGAACAAGATCAGTGCCAGTTCTCCATTTTAAACCAGTTCAGAATCATCAGTACCTGAAACAGAAACCAATGTCCATATTTGGCTAGTTTAGATATATTTGTATATGTGTGTGTGTGTATATATATATATATATATATATATATATATATATATATATATATAGTATTTAAATAAAAATTGGATTATTAGATGATTGATTAGTAGAATTGCTATTCAACAAAGATGTTTCTGTATGTTTTCATACAAAAAGGCCGCTATTAAAAAATACAAATATATAAAAAAAAAAATATATATATATATATATATATATATATATATATATATATATATATATATATATATATATATATATATATATATATGCACACATATACAGTATATGTATTTAAGTTATATATATATATACTTATACATAAATCTAATTATAAGAAATATGCAAAATTAATACACTTAAATTTAATATTGAAAGTTAATAATGTGTATTTATAAAAAAATATCATAAAAAATATATACTAACAAAAAACAAACCATTATTATTATTTATTTTAATTAACCACACATATATAAAATATATATTAAATATATATATATATATATATATAGTATATTTTTAGTATATATATATATATATACTATATATATGTGGGATATTATATACAGTATATGAAATAAAATTACTACAGTATATTAAAATTAAATTAGATAGAACACGTTTTTTGAATCAGTATTAATAAATATCTTTCACAATAACTTCACAAAATCATATCATGTTTCTAGAACATTCCACACTATTTTTCCATCAGTTACAAGTTACATAACCCCCACCACCAACAAAAAGTCCTCCTCAAATTACAAATCACTCCAGTTCTGGTAAACATCAGATATCACTACAGGAAGCTGCATAGAAAAAAAAAAACACAAAACAAATAACAAGGCCAATTTATAATAAAATGGATCCATGTCATATCACATTTATATATGCATTCTCATATTTCAGATCACTTTAAACAGTGTAAAATCATTGATCAAGGAGTTTACAAAGAGAACAAACCCTGACCTTAGCATTACTACTGCTATACCTCTCATTGAATTATCTTGAGAGATCAGCTGATGTTAGTATTTGCTGGACAGATATGGCAATGAACAGAGGAGTGGCATTTGTTTAAGTTGATGGGAATGAAGATCCAGTAATGTTAAGAGAGGATGTGGACAAGAAATGAGAGAAACAGACAGCGATGGTGGAAGGGTTCTAGTCAGCTACTCAGGATGAGCGGAGAATTGTTGATGATGTTTCTAACTGAGAGGTAAATTAAAAAATACCGTTATATGGTGTGAGACTTTTATTCCGTTGCAGCAGGGCCTGGGTTTTCTTTATTTTCAGAGGGAATGGCTAAGTAGTCTGTCCTGTAGACACATGGGTACAAAAGAAAAAGGCAAAAACTAAGAGTTGAGGGTGCACTGCTGCACCAACATAGTCAGGGATAGTTCACCCGAAAATAAAAACGATATGTGTGTGTGTGTGTGTGTGTGTGTATTACTCATCATCATGTCATTCTTTTTTTCAGTGGTGTTTGTGTGTGTGTGTGTGTGTGTGTGTGTTGTGCTGTGTGTGTGTGGTGTGTGTGTGTGTGTGTGTGTGTGTGTGTGTGTGTGTGTGTGTGTGTGTGTGTGTGTGTGTGTTTTTCAGTGTGTCATATAACAACAGTTCATAGTGACCAGTATTCAAATAGACCCTTAACAATAATAACAACAACAACAAAAACTATAATTTAAGTCCAAATGTATTCCCTAATAGTCACTATGTGGCCATTGTATGTCAAGCAGTGTAATGAGTTTTACGTTTGTTTGGGGGTTTTTAGGTCTGGAATGTCATGATGGCAAGTAACAATGACTTATTTCTATAATACTCAGTGACTCTGATTGAATATTAAGTGGTGCTTTTTGCTTTGACTGAGGACAGCTATATAATCATGTATTAATAGAAAGAGTTGAAAAAAGAGAGGGTTAAAATACCCTCTGCATAAAAAAGAGAGGGTTAAATGGCTGTGTCAAATGACAGTAAGAGATCAGTGAGTATCAGTTTGGATTCTGATTACAACAGGTAAGGCTGACGGGCCACCACATTATTTTCCATACCCTCTGCATGACTGATGGGATTGAGGTCGCACTAATGCATGCTTTTAAAGCACTTACGCACACATTACCCATATGTGTGTGTGTATGGCTGCGTTTATGTGTCATGGTAATCTATCATGCTTCCAAACAACTCAATAATCTTCAGAATATAGCGTTAAATTCATCACTAATGATCGAAACTTCAAGTTAGCCAATAATGATTGAATGCCTGAGTAAGAATATGTTTTATCTACCTGTCAAACAGGCAGAACATAAGCCTACACTTCCATTAAGCTTGAAGTGCACTGAATAAAAAAAAATATAGATAAGTAAAACCCATTTGATGGATATACTGTAGGAATAGTTCAATAGTTCATTTGCTGAAAATGTATTCACCTTCAGGCCACTCAAGATGAGCTTGTTTCTTCATCAGAACAGTTATGGAGAAATTTTACAATACCTTATCTGCAGTGAGTAGGTGCCAAAAATATCACAACTGATAAAAACATCACAATATCCACATGACTCCAGTCCACTAATTAACAAAACAAAACCAAAAAAATTTTTTAACTTCTAAAATCTAAAATCTATCATCCTCTATCCATAATATTGCTTTCTCCAGTGAAAAAGTCATATCGCAAGACAGAAAGAAAAATAGAAGACTTAGATAAATCAATCACCAAACAAAAAAAAAAAAAAAACTGTTAAAAAAAAAAAAATGGATAAAAATCTACTAAAAAAAAAAAAGGAAGATTTTCTTACTAGACAAAAAAAAAGATACTATCTTACTGGAGGATGCGTTATAATGGATTATGGACTTGTATTCTGGCCAGAAGTGACAGATTAAAGTTCAGTCACCTTAATAATGGATTTGTTTCATACAAAGCATAGCTTTTCACTTCACAAGATGTTAGTTGATGTGCTCGATTCATGTGCATTACTTGTGGATTACTGTGATTTTCTTATCAGCTGTTTGGACTCTCATTCTGACGGCACCCATTCACTGCAGGGGATCCATTGGTAAGCAAGTGATATAATGTTACATTTCTCCAAATCTGTTCTGATGAAGAAACAAACTCGTGTATTTCTTGTACAACCTGAGAGTGAGTACATTTTTAGCTAATTTAAATTTTTGGGTCAACTATTCCTTTAAATGGACCCCTTAAACTCATTAAAACAAAGACACTAACCAGAAACACAATTACAGCATGATAATTTAATACTCACTCAGTGTCCTGAATCTGCTCCTCGGATTTGGAGATCTTCCTGTAGCAGTAGATCATCTCCACCAGCAACCAGAATGTGAGGAACACCAGCAGCACATACATCATGATCTCTGAGTACAGCGCCGTGATGTCTTCACTCGCTGAGAAAATGAAAATATGCAGTCAGATGGAATTTTGTACAACTCATTGAGCAATCAAAGGAGGCCTGTCAGACTGATATAGTGTGCCATTGTGGATGTTTTTGATGAATTCATCCAGAAAGTAACTCAAGTCTCAAGTGTAATGAAAATGAGCACAAAAGTGCAGAATGCACGAGTGGACAAGTCAAAATATAGCTGCACTGCTGTAATGCACTAGGAGAGTTATTAAAGCTATTTCAGGTCATCAGGAACTATAAACAAGTGCAACTATAATTCACCTCAGAGATGTCATGCTTTGCATCCAGATATTACATTTGTGAATGAGTGGCTTCATATAACAATTTTAACCAATTTTTTTCTGAGGATTTTTTTTTTTTTTTTGCCTTTTTTTTATTGTTATATGAACAAAAACACAGCATGCATAGAAGATCTGTAGAGATCAGAATGAATCAACTTCTGGCAAGAATTCACATTAATAGTTTTTGAAATTGCAATTCATTTTTATTTAAGTCTATTAAATTTAAAAGGTACACAATAACCAAAATTAAATCACAATCACCAACCACCAACCCTTTCCAAATCTGTATGACTTTCTTTTTTTGGAACATTGAAAAATAAATAAATAAATAAGAATGTTGGTAACCAAGCAATTTCCATTCCCATTTACTTCAGTTGTATCCATGCAATGTAAGTGAATGGGAACCAAAACTGTTTGGTTACCAACATTCAATAAAATATCTTCTTTTGTGTTCTGCAGAAGGAAGAAAAGACATAAGGATAAGTAAATGATGACTCAATTAAAATTTTTGGGTGAACTATCACTTTAAATTTCAGTTAGGTGTTCTTTAGGTAGAAACAGATAAATACATTTGTCTGTCTGTCCCTTAAAAGAAACATTATATCAAATAATTTGCATGCAAACACAAAACCACACAATGAAACAAACATGCTCAGAAACTGTACTTCATTTTAACTTTCCCTTGGAGAACAATGAGACTCAAAGGTTATATGACAGACTGTAAGACTGTATACATCAATAAGAGTGCAGAGCATGTGACATTTTATAGAAAAAAAAAACAAGTTTGTACAATTCTACAAAATCTAGTACAGTTGTCAAAAAGGATCTGTGATCACATTATAAAGAGTATTTATGTCTCATGCACTGCAGTGAATAGATCTAAAATGAAAACCAAAGTAAAACCATAATTTTACTGTAATTTAATGTATCTCAAAATATCTTCAAAACCCACCACTTAAATACAACATCTATTTCTATTTCTATCTGCGAACCGAGACAGTCGCAGATAGAGATAGAGATGAAGCATTGCGGTTGCATGATTAAATACAGACAAATATACATTAGGTAAAGTATATTCGGTTGAAGTGAGAGGAAGTACTCTGCATTCAGCAATCTCAGGCATCCAGAGAATAGCATAGAAACCAGAATCTTTACATTACCCCTTACAACAGATAGAGAGGTAAGTGGTTGCTTAGATAAAGCCCTGAAAACAACTTCCTGCCTTCCAATAAGTAGGCTTAAATTACAATGAAAACAGAACAGAGCACAGGATTACTAGAACAACACAACACAACACATCAGGATACAGTTGAATGAAGGACACTGTGCTGAGGTCAATAATATCTGGCTTTCAGGTTACAGCATGTTTGGAAATGGCCTGCAGCACAACCATTCAAATCACACTGCAGAGATGAGGTAATCAGATCGAATATGTCTAGACAAAGTACTGTATGTCCAGCGTGAGAAAGGTCTAGCGGTGTGTTCTATCACTTACCTTTCATTTTTACCTTAAGATCAATTGTGGTTTTCTTGATGGTGGAATGCTTGAATGAATCGAACTCAAAGAAGCGTGACACCTCACATCTGTATGTGCCAGAGTCTTTAAGAGTAACATTTAGGATGCTAATGGAGACATCCTGCAGGTCCTTGCTACCGCTCCATGTCAGACGGCCCTTCCAGTACATTTCTACATCCTTTGGCACCTGTGGCTCACGATCATACTGATAGATCTGTATAGGGGAGATGATTATGTGTCAGATATGATCTTTTTTTAAAAAAAATAAAGTTAAATTAGTGCACAAAAAAAAAGCTAAGAGGGGATCTCACAAGCACTTTTCTTTATCTTCTCCAATGAAGAAACCCCATGTCCACTTTGGTCCTCGGCAGAGGATCTCCTCTCGTTTCATGCAGTAGAGATGCAGGTTAACTTCATAACATGACCTACCGATGGCATCTGTGTTCTGATGCTACGTCACACACACCAGCCGACCCTCTCCTGCACTGCAGACAACACAGAGTATTACCACACCACACACACTGTGTAAATCTATCTATCTATCTGTCCTATCCATCTATCCATGCATCCATACATCTCTGCAATCGGCTTCACCTTTTAATAACATGTAGGACCTACAGTCATGCCTTTTGGAGTAGTGAAAAGTTAACACCTTCCCAAAAAAACGTAGCTTCAAATCTTGCATATACTTTATGGAGGTCAGTTAAACACTAAGCAGAGATTGTCTCAAGGTTGCACCAGAGAATGAGAAAGAGAGGACAGATTAGAGATCATTATCCATCATTACAGCTCCAATTCCAGAAAGAGCTCGCAGCACACCTGACTCCCGCTCAGACAAAACATACCTTATAGCACACCGATTTCTGTAGACACATGTTCAGTATTGGCGGCACAGAACGCCCCATTGAGCAGGGGCCGGGCCGAGGCCTCAGTCATGTGAAGATTGTTCTAGAGTGTTCACTCGACTGTGAACATTACCTCTCTCTGACAATTGTTGAAAATGAGGCCAACTTTTACATAACTCACAGCCTCAGAAGCACAAGCTTGCCAACACTGTTTTGCACCTTTTCTGTTTAAAGGGTCATATGGGCCAATGGAAGATGCCAAAATGTAGCTGTTCAGGTTCCACAAAACCTTCTTCATGGACAATGTATAAAGATGAAAAGTTGTTACATATTTTACTAACAATTCAAAGAATGCAATCTTAAAGGTAGAGAAATTCTATTTTAAATCTCTTAATGGTTCTGATGACACCAGACTGCCACAATCTGTGAGGAGAAGAAGCAGTGTGACATCATTGACACTCATCATTGGTACTGTTTAGAGCTGAATCAATGCCATCTCTGTCTGGGATTGTATTATTTCAAAATATATGTGAATTTGTGACTCACAAAAGAATAACCTCACATACATTTCAAACACTGTCTGTACCAATGTACTCATGTCTTAATTGACTGGTTTAATTAACTAGGATATACAGAACCATTTAAAGAAGCTGTGGGAGGGAGTTTAGTGAAAATTAATTCTGAGAAAAAAAAAAGTAAACAGGGGTCCCTACAATATAATATATATATTATATATATATTATATATACTCTATATATATATAATCTTATATATATATATATGCATATATATCTATATAAATTTATTATGATTGTGTTGCATTTTTGCAAGTATTATAATATAATAATATAATATATAATATATATATATATCATATATATATATAAAATACTTGCAAAAATGCAAACAATAAAACTAAATGAATGACTTAATAACAATAAATAACTACTATATTATTTAGGTTCTGATATGCTGATATCCCTGTACTGCATATATCGACAACCACAAACCACAAATTATTTAGAAATTACTTTAAATTACAAAAAATCTCATATGATCCGTTTAACACATTTAAATGACAATTTCATTTTTGTAAAATGTAAAATATTTTTTTATACCTACCCACTCTTTAATAGTACTATTATTTCTCTAGCATTTTCTTTCCTTACTTTGTAAATAAACAAAATGGTGTCTTGTACAAAAAATAATCTATTTATTGTTTCATTATTTACGGTTTTAAAATGTCAAAATACTTAACCCAAAGGGGGGGGGGGGGCAAAAAATGATGAACCGCAATAGCAAAATGCAACACAAGCCTCACTGTGAGTTGCCATGGCTGAGTGATGCTAACACAACAGGGCGGCGTCACAGATAGAGTGTTCCCGTAAGTACTTAGAGAAAAAAAGAAAAACCGACACTGGACTTGATTTCGACTGAGGTTAAACAGGTTATACACACACACACACACACACCACACACACACACCACACAATATATATCTATTTTTCGTTTATAGAATAAGTGTTTCAGGACCACGGACAGCGCACAATCGAGGGCGATTGTAATTTTCTTGCGTTTGATACTTTTTATGAAACAGCTTGGAAGCTGACGTTTTCATTGCAGGTCTACGGGACGGAATGAACGTTGTCGTGTTTCTCAAGAGTAAGTTTGTGCTTTCTTACCGATATTCACACATCCGTAAACGTCTTAAACTAGAAGTGGACACTGGTGTTTCCATTTCGATGCTTGAATTGAAAGACCTGTGGATCTTAAATGATTCCTGTAGAAAATTCACCGCGGAACAAATAAATCCAGTGCCTATCCACAACGAGCTCTTTCAGCAAGATTTCATGACAGAGAGATGTATTACCGTGTTCCTTTTTGCATCCACATAAGCAATAAGGCTGCTCCATCGTCAAACCTCTGCAGCTGTAGAATTAAGAACGCCTGCCTTTGTTTTCTTACTAAATAGCCACTTACTCATGATAGACATGCTCAGTGCGCAATGCGCTGCTTGGTCTACTTTTCAAGCATTACTTCTACAAACGTGCTTAGAAGTTGAATTTTATTCACGTGAAAGTCTAAAACAACTAAAAATAATAATTGTGAATTCAAACATTGACAAAAAGCTGACATTTTAAGGATGGTTTTCATAAACCTTAGGTTGAATTTTTTTTTGTTCAAAGTTTTTCAAAAATGATATAATAATGTATATTACAATTTTAAACTCAACTTATTAATTACAATATTTGCTTGGACCCAAAACCATGGTTTACATGTTTTTGCGATGTTATCTTTAGTGTGTTTTGCATTTTTGTAGTATCCCATGAGCTAATGTTTTTCTGCTGAAAAGTAAGGGAGGGAGGATGTTGCTGAAAAGCATATTATAAGATGTTTAATAGCAGGTTTAATGGTGACAACTTACCCCTTGCAATATGACAATATTCCCCAGCTCTTTTTAAATATAATATTATTTATATTTTTCAATGAACTTTACATTTTTTTTCAGTTGAAATGTTAAGTATTGTAGTCAATAATTTGCGTACTAAACAAAAATTGACCTTCAAGAAGGAACCCACTTAAAAAGTATTAACATGATCTAAAAATGTTTGATTAGCCCAATTTCCCCTATACTGAGTAGTTCTATCAAGGCTGATGCCTAATAAGTGATTTTATTTATAGGTGGCAAGTGGAGCAGTCTCATGTCCTGGCAACTAGCAACAGAAAGAGACAGATATGAATCCGAAATTTTCATCAGAGCCCACAAATTTAACTACAGATCACTGATCATCCATCCCTCAGTCATCAGTTATTGTCTCTTCGTCTTCTTCCTCATAAACAACAGCCAATCAACTCCAGCGAGCAGTGCATCATGAAGCTGTGTGCAATCTGTAGGCTTCAATTGTCTCCACTCGAGAACTGCATTTTCATCATTCAAACCCACACATTGGGTCCTACTTAACCTATGCGTGGTCGGGGAAGCAGCTTCATCGCAATTACTGCAATTATTACATGAGTCACAACCGTATCTAACCTTTCCCGTTTGCAGTCACCACCACATGGATGATGACTGCTTAAGAAAACTGACGAATGCAAAAATAGATTTTGAGCTTAAAAATACAATTTAATTGTGGGCATTTGTTCCAAATAAGACCAGATAAAAAATGATAGCACAAAATTTGTAGATTGCATGGTGTTAAAGGGAATAATTCACCAAAAATGAAAAACGTACTCACCCTCAGGTCATCCAGGATGGAGATGAGTATGTTTCATTAGCATTGCATCACTTGCTCATATCCAATGGATGCTCTGGCAGTGAATGTCAGCAAGAACTGAGATGTCCAAACAGCTGATAAAAAACCAGCAAATCAAACAATCCACAAAAAAAGCTGCGTGTTTGTAAAAAAACAAATACATCATTTAGACATTTTTTACTTCAAATCATTGCTTTCCAGCTAAAAAAAACTGAGTCACTATATCCATAATATTGCTTATAGTGAAAACAAGTAATCCTCGTCCTAAATTCTGGGGAGAAATATGGACAGATAAAATTTTATAGCAAAAAACATTCCAAAACGTTTTCTACACAAATTTGTTAGTTTGATTTTGATGTGAGGAGAAGAACAAGGGATGGACTTTTTTTTCCACGAGTAGTAAGTAATTATTATTGATTTGGTGGCCTTGCATTTGGGCGGACCCATTCACCGCGTCAGGATGCCATTGGCGAGCAAGTGAGGTAATGCTAAATTTCTCCAAAAACCTGTTCTCAAGAAGAAACAAACTCACTACATATTGGATGGCAAATTAATTTTTAGGTGAACTATCCTTTAGTTGAAATGATTTCAGTCACATAACTAGCAGCATATCTAAGTAGTGCACATAAGGACAAATACGTAATGGAAAACATCTGAGAATTAGGTAAAACATTTTTACAACACTCCGTAATCCATCCGGTTTGAAATGCATATGCAAAAATGCTAGATGTTTATGCTCACAATGGCTTTTGCCTTATGCAACAGTGTACATTACACCCAGCTTGCTTTTGCTATACAGATAAAAATGGATACCTCTTCCATCGGGTACCATTGAGAGGAATAATTTGTTAGGATTAGATGCATGTTGGATGCTACACAAATGTAAGATTTGTGTCTAAGCTTACAATGAGAAAGTCGATGATTTAAATCTTGCTTAAAGTAGTATGGGGAACCCATTAAAGCTTAAGGATGTAATAGATTTCAACCATTGGGATTAATGGCTGCTTTATTAGGCCGACCTCTCCAGAAGGAAGAGAAGAACACATGGCTGAACAAAAAAAAGACCTAGAAATTATTTCTACACAGCACAGAGACCATTCTTTTCCACTAATGCCAGTCGTGCCAGATTCTTTCCGCCAGTGCTTTCTATTCTGACTCTCAATGAAACAATTATAAGAGCTGTAATACAATTGCAGAAGTGCTTATCGATGGGAGAATGTTGCCAGCAGGCTTGTCTCAGCACCAAACTAAAAAAAAGGCAGGCCTGCTGCTTGCTATACCCCACTTATGCAGGGAAACCATGGGGCAACAGAAACGCAAAATGACAGTGTGGAAAGAAGGGGCAGGGCAGGGTAATGCTTTTGATCCAGCCATGGAGGATGAAACCCTGTGAGTCTATATATAGTTTCAGTTACATGATGTTTATATGAGTAATAAAAGCTCATCTCTTTTTTTTAATCTAATCTACTCTAATCTAATCTAATCTAATCTATCCTAATCTAATCTAATCTAATCTAATAATAGACAGTAATTGACAAAATGCGTATGGCATATAGGAAGAATAAATGAAAATCTAGGTTCATCAATCACATCAAGCAAATTTCTGAATCTTACAATCTTAAAGGGGACATCGGATTTAATTTCAGTATTTTGGCTGCATTTTTGGAGACATTGGCTGTGTCATCCAGCGAACTGTTTCAGTGTTGCAGGCCGATTTCTGTGTAGATAGCTCGTATTTGAATAGACCACCTCCGAGCCCATATATATGACATGCCCCATGGAAACGGGAAGGGTGGGGGTGAGCAGTAGGCTCATTAGCAGTTAAAGAACACATGCACTGAAATGATTTTTGTGAACAGAATTGTTTGTGACAGGTAAAAAGGGTGTTTTTGCATGATCATTGATGGAATTTTAACCAGAGTTTGTTACTGACATTGTAGGAAAACCCTAAAAAATCATACCACCTTGTGGAAAATGGGCAGTCCAATGTCCCCTTGATCTATTGTGCTATTGTGTAACTATTGTGCAACTGAACTTTCAACCCAATGAGAATGTGATTTGTAATGAAAAAACTTAATTAATTAAAAAATTTAAATAAACATTAAACTAAATACATTAAATAACAATATGTTGAATAGACAGATTTTCACGAACTGTCAATTGGATTCATCCAAAGATTGCCTTTAAGTCCCAAACCACTCTTTTTTAAAGATCATTGTGTTTTTAGATCATCTCAGGATGATCTCAACTTCTCTGATTCACAGTCATGGACCTGCATGACTTTCTCAGAAAAAGACCTTCTGAAACGCTCTGTGCATATTAAGTAGGTCAAAAAAACACTGAGGCTATTATGAGAGTCTGCAGAAACTGAGCAGGCAGAGCATCTCTTGTATGCTGCTGAAGTATCAGCCCAGTGAAAGATGTCTTTTCAAGTTTTTTTAGAACTTGTTTCTACAGGTGACAAAGACGCTTAATTCTGACTGTGCTATTCCTGGCCTCTTACTATTGAAAAGAGATGCATGATCTTTAGAGACACCAAAAATAAATAACTAAATACTTTTACTTTCTTCTACTGAGGATATTACCTCGCCCACCAGGTTTATGCTTTCAAGTTTAAATCACAATCAAAATCAAAAAAAAAAACCTGGCACATTCATCTTGTAAATTATTTCCCAAATCGGGGAAGAAACACTTGCCACAACGTACATCCACATCCTACTTCAATCTCTGTTTGAAACCATCTCCCACGAGGAAACACTCCAGACTTTTGTACCACCTACTGCTGAACTACCTCCCAATACAAACCGCCAAACAAAACTCTTCTGAGACACTCCTCCCATCAATCCCCACCGTCATACATAAATCAATTCTTGACCAGTGGCTCTGCTGCATCAGATTTTAAAACCACCCTACAGACAACAGACAACCAAACTTTTTTTATTATTATTATTATTATTATTTTGGATCTATTTGAAGTTGCAATGGTCCTAACCAGTCTTGTTATCAAATAGTATTGATGAAATTATCACAACAAAGTTTTAGTAGACACACTTTTGGTGACTGCTAGTCATATTTATGCTCTTGTTATTGTGTTGTGGTCAAAGTTTTCCCTTTCATGGCAATTATATATGATCCACACAAATAAATAATCATGTTTTAAGAGAATTTATACATATGGCATGAGTTCACATTCATTATCACTGTATAACAACCAGAAGTGAGATACACAAGCACTTCTGAGACATCTAGCACTAAAGGAAAGTCTGGGTATTATGTGCTACATTAAAAAAAAAAAAAAAAAACTTTCCAAATGAAATCCGATTTGCTCCCAAAGGATTTTCTGACCTTTATTTACTGTGTTAACATTAAATGAGGAAACACATTTTCAAAAAGCAATTTCAGGTTTACCACATTAATTTTGCTCAGTCTATTAACTTACAGGCAATAGTGAAATATGGCAGCCCTGTTCTATGATTAATTGTTTGACTTTAATTTTAAATTTGAACCAATCCCTTTGTCTAATGTATTTCAGTAGAAATGTATAATTAATTTATATTTTTCTTTCTCTGCCAGTTTTAAAATGTAGACAGATGGCATACTTGCTCTTTACTAAGAGGCATTATTAACAATCTTTCTATAGAAGATCTAAAAATGGACAGGACCGTTTTTCTGTTAAAACAAGTTTATACTGCATACATAATAAATGACAACACTTACAGGAGGAGCTCCCATTATGGACATATCAGTGGATCTTCAGCCCTATAATAGAGGGCAATATTTCCTGCAAACAAACAGTGACTTCTGTATAAACGACATTGGACAGTGGAATAGAGATCTGAATATGAGTTCATTACTCAAGTGGCGTCTTCTCATGTATTGCACAAGCTATCCATTTGTAATGAAAGAGAGCAGGACAGAAATAGGCATGATCATATCTACCTCCCGCCAGAAATAACAGCACGACAAGCCATGTTCATAAATAATGGCATATTAACACACCACAAAACAACAACCAGTTTCAGAACAAGTGCAAAAGCAAAAGCAACCTACTTTTTGCATCAACTGACGGAAATACAGTGTGCTTGGCCAAGCGCAAAAAAATGTTTGTAAAATAATAAAGGAAAAGCAAAACAGATTACAATAGACTACTACTACTACTACATTATTATTGTTGTGGTCACTACACAATAATAATTACTATTAGTTTTTATTAAAAAACCACAATAATGGGCATTGTGTTAAAGAAATAGTTGAAGGTGAGCTAATAAAAAGTAATAATAACAACAACAACAATGACCATGATTATGTGTTATGTGTCGCTACAATAATAACACACAACAACAATAATAACAGAAAAATAGTTGTTGTTCTTATTGCTGTTCTACGATAACCAACAATGATAAATAGCTATTGTCATTGGATTATGATTTTGTTGTTTATTAACTATGGTTGGTGTAGCTATTCGTTGCAATGATAATAATAATAATAAATTAATATGACTATAATAATAATTTAAATTAAACAATGACAAATACACATTATACACTATAAAGTGTAGGTCACTATTAAATAAGCACATTTTCTGAATCTTAAAAGCTTAAATCTTTAATCAAAATCAAAATATATTGTGATTCATTTGTAATTGTACTTTCAAATGCAAACTCAAACTATATCAATTTAAATTTCATTTTAAAAAAAATGCAAAAAATAACACAAAGATTGCCTTTAGTTCAAAACTGTTGTTTTTTTTTTTTTCAACAGAGCACTATATCATCTCAGAATGATTCACAGTCCCTACACAATAATAATAATTAATATTATTTTTTATTAAAACAAACTACAACACCAAAAATAATAATAAAAACTGCTGTTCTGATTTTGTTGTTTATCTATTTTTGTAGCTGTTATTTATATAAGTTATAGTGATAATAATAATAGTTAATTAATTAATATATTATTATAATTATTATTAGTCAAAAATGAAAATGATATTACATCAGTGTCAGTAGAGGATTTTAAAACTGTAAATGATACTTTTCTTAAAAGCATAAAGTTTATGAGCATTAAAAATGAATGGCACATTTAGGGGAAAAAATCTAAACATTTACAAAACAAGTCTAAATGTGAGAGTATTACTCTGAATGAGGGCCTTGCAAACACTGCATCTACTTCAGCAGCAGTACACTGAGTCTGACAGGTTTGTTAAGTGAAAGTCCACCCTGGATGCTGCGTGGTACACTATTTTGTTTAATCTAAAGCAATAAAGGCAGACGCCACACATCCAGTGGAACTTTCTTGAGTATATCAGCTTAAGGACAGGGAGTTGTAACACGTTGATCGCGGGTGATGACAGCTACTCTGCTTACCCTCCCTTCCAATCTGTTCACAGTCTGTTTCCCCCGCCTAGAGGAACAGAGTTTAGCTCAGCTCTGAGCATGAGCGTGCATGAACTGTTATATTTTATTGACTGGAAAAACACTGGAGGATGAAGCCCAGATAAAACATGCTACAAATATCACTGCTCAGAAGTGCATAGTATGTTTAATTAGTAACATTTCCCTGGTTCTTGTATACTGACTTGTGAGTCACTTTTTAGCATAAATATATTGACACAATATTTTTAATAACTTAGATTTATTTTTATACATTTAGATTTAGACTTAATAAAATCATATTAAGAAATAAAGCTAATTCATAAACACACTCAGTAAGATTTTTTGAAAGATATTAATACCTATGCATTAATACTATACAGCATTGATTTCAAACTGATCAAAAGTGAAGTAAAGACTTTATAATACAATAGACTTCTACTTCAAATAATTAGTGTTTCTCTTGAACTTTTAATTTAAGAATCTTACCAACCCTAAATTCTTGAACAGTGGTGTAAATACATGCATACATTCATGGAAATGAAAAAATAAACCAATAAAATAACGAATCACAGTTTTAAGGTTATGAGTACATTTGCTAAGTTGTTTAGGATAACACTGCTTTTAAACCAGAGGTTCTCCTCCGTGTGAGTTTTTGTCACAAACAGCTACAAAATCTACATGTGACAAGTGAGGAGACATTTTTTTTTTTTTTGGCAGTATGTATTTTTATAATAATCATCATTTTTCAAAACATTATTCCTCATGCAGTCACCCACCCTTTTCCTCATGTTTGTCCATATGCTTGCTTTGCTTTTTCCTGTTGCTGGACTGTCCTGCAGCAGGTTTCTCTGGTTCTCCACTGTCTGGTTTGCATTTGCTGGGTGTCTGGCTGTCTTCCTGAGCCAGGACTGTGCTGTGAGCTGTCTGACTTCATTAGGACTCGCTCGCTGGCTTGAGCTCAGTTTAGAAAGTCTGTCTCTCATCTCCTTCAGTTTCTGATCCACTGTACACTTCTGCAGCTCCAGCATCATCTGCTGCTCCTGCAAGCATGGAGAGCGTGAGAGACAAAGACAGAAAGAATGAGAAATATATTTTACAATTGGGAAATGCATTTGGCCATCCCGTAAATATTGTGGGGGCTGTATAGGGGTCTCCTGTACACCAGCATAAGGTGAGTCAGAATGGCTGTTACCTGAAGCTGTTTGTCAGACCTGGACTCTTTCTTCTCTGGTGGGCTGTGTATGTGCATTGCCCTGTGGAGCCCAGAGGAGAGCTGCTGGTAAACTTCATCAAGTCTGTTTATTTCTCTTTCCCACACACAGCACCTGAAGCACAGGTAGATAAAAAAAATAGGTGTACACTCTTCATAATAAATAAAACACAACACAAAAAGCAACACACAGCTTTCACTCACTGGGACTTGAGTCTTTAGGCCAGTTTGCCCTTGTCCTTCAACAATATACACAAAAGACCACAAAATTGTACCAGTGCTCAGGTGCTTGCTAGGCTAAGAAAGTTTTCTGTTAAAAACTACTCTAAAATCTCTTACTATTTCCATGTCTCTTTCAGAGTTGGTTTTAGTTCCTGAAGTCTAAAATCAATTGAAGTTAATGTTCTTAATGTTTTTTAATATACTCTTAAAAATGTCAAAAACACCTTAGATTAGATACTAACCTCTCTGTCAGCAGGTGCTCAGCAAAATGAGTTTCAGTAGGTATTTTTTTTTTTTGTTTCACGGAAGAAGTCCTCTACTAATGTTCCAAAGGCCTCCGGTGTATTTTCCTCAATCATCTAACATGTGAGCGAAGTCTATTTTAGCTCTTCCTGGATTTCATATATATAACAAACTATTATGGAAGGCTAGAGCAATCTCTCTTACCTGAGGTTATATAGGTCATTGAGTGTAAGAGAACGGAGAAGAACTGGCCAGCGTTTTGAAGCTTCTGTGTAGTAATAAAAGTCTTTATGGCAGCAGGCCAGCAGGTTATCACAGTGAGAGGCTGGCACCGTCCTGGCCAATTGCAGCATGACGGGGGGGAAAGGAACAAGCTCTGCTCAGAAAATGCACAACATGGTAGCCAAAACAGGAAGACAGCAAAATGCTGTGGGGAAAGGTTGTCAAGGGCAACAGGGAACAGGTGCGACAGTTCACTCTCTGCTGGGATGATAATAAACTGAAGGAGAAGAAAGCGGATGTAGGTCATTACAAACGCGGAAACAATCAGAAGACATTACATGGCACCCGAAATGATAAAATATATAAATAAAATATAAATATAAATAAATAATATTTTTATATTATATTCTTAATTGTTTCATGTATCAACTTAATTCATTAAAAGTGCATTTCTTATTCTACTAGCTCACTGAATTCAATGCACAAATGTGTACTGACCGTCCTCTGTCTGGGGCGTGTGGGCGCAGAATCTGGAGTGATTCCTTTATCTCCTGCAGTGTTTTGGACAGAGGCGTCAGAGACACAAACTTGGCCAGTTCCTCTTCACTCACACAGGGAATGGTGCTCTGCTGTTGACCTGACCAGATGAGAGCATGTACTGTTAGCACAGCAGGAGCCTTGGGTCAAAGAATACAAACTGGGTTTTAACAAGGTTGAACCTGGATCTGAGGAAGCTGCCTCTATCTGCACCCACTTTAAAGTCTGCAGGGGAAAACTGTAAAACAATAGAAAAATACTTAATGGCATAGTTCACCAAAAAAAAAAAAAAAAAAAAAAAAAAAGGGGCGGATTAGGGGATTCCGAGTCGATTCTTTTTATTTTATTTATTTATTATTTTGGAGAGAGAGACAATAACTTTTTTACCATCGGCTGCACCACTTTGCAGATTGTTTACATTCACAGACAGCTACATTACACACCTGCATGAAAGAGCAATATTCGAAATGGCATATTAGGGGCAATTTAAAAACTTTTATTTTAATTTTAGTTTTTAGTGATTTTGTTCTGACTTTTTTTTTTTCAAAACTAATTTTGAATAGTTTTAGTTAACAAAAACAACACTGCCCAAAAGAGCGCATCAAACATTACACCAAACGGACCACTTTTATGATTATTTTATAATACGATCTGATCATAAAATGATTTGTTTTTCATCAAGGTTACATTTTTTTTTTTTTTTTACTGAATTGTCCTTTTAATATCACTATTATGTACATTAATTGACATATCTATGGCTCTGTGTTCTTTTAAATGGGTTTAAAAAAGTAATCTGAATGTATGCATGTGAAGACTCTCAAGTGTATTTGTGGATGTTTGTAGCTGTGCTGTGCTTGTTTTGCTGCCAGAAACCTGCCACTAATTCCACACCCTCCACCCTCCATTCATCCTGCACAGCATCTCCTCCAAAGATCTCAGCACGGCCTCCATCAGCCCCATCCACAGCTCTGATGCAAACACAAATACTTTCACAGACCTGAGTGTGTATACACATGCAAGGCTCAAGTTAAAAGCAAACTGCTGTCTCACCATGAGCAGTTTCTCTTTTCATCAGGATCTTCATTGTCTAGTATTTTTTTCAGCTGGTTCAGTTTTGAGGGTTCCATATTTTCTAAATACAAATGCACAAGCTTGATTAGTTACGGAGACTGATCATGTAATTTTTTATTTTCCATTTTTTTTATCTTCAGTTGCTTCCTTTCCTTCCCTCAAAGGAATCAATTTGCTGGCACATGTTCCCTGTAAAACTCCTGTGTGTCTTTGCGGTGCTTTGCAAACTAGGATTCCAGATGTAATTCTGATCCTCTACTTTCATACAGAGTTTTTTCATTAACTCCAATAAACCTCCTCCACGCCATAGTGTAGTTTCTGAAACCTTCACATCAATATGGGGATTTGACCAGAAATTCAGAGGAGTTTGTGTATGTTTTTTTTCAGCTGTAAAACATTTCAGATGATTGTCATTACTTCCTTTGCAAACAGCAGGTTACTCTGATTCTGCTCCTCTTCCACCCCTCTCAGAACTAGTGGCTCAGAGCCATCCCACCCTACAACCCATCACAAAGTACACTCAGAACTGCACCATCTCATTATGCTATTGATGCCTTAAACGCTTGCAAGTGATTTTACTGTATGAGGCATTAAAATTTAAATTTTAAATGTAAATTTAAGATGTAAAGATTTTATTGCTTGTCTACAAGGGATTAAGAAAGTACATTACATTACTTTTTTCTCCATGGGGGGGGTAATGCCCTAGACCTTTAAGTCTTCTAATAGTTTGATGTTTGTCTGTGGCTCGGTCTCCGTCTAAGATTAAAAGGAAACTGTGCCTTTTTTAACTCTGCCCCCTGAGTTGTAGAATGAGTTACTGGCACATATAAGGTTGTCTCATGAGTGTTGGGGGGGTGGAATTTTTAAATCTTCATTGAAGTCGTATCTCTTTCTCTCTGGCTTTTCATCATTGTAATTCTCTTTAATCTGTATGTTTATGTAACTGTGGCTTAACTGTTTTGTGTATGAAATTATTAGATTGTACAGCACTTTGGTCAGCAGCTGCTGTCTTAAATGAGCTCTACAGTAGACATAAAATTGCCGTTGCCTGGGCATCACAACATTATAATGTACAACACAAAAAAAATGGATATCATTTCGAGAGCTGCTAATAGGTATCAAGGTTTGTAAGAGATATTGAAGCAACATTGATATATTAGAAATGTTTCATGAGGCAGCAAATCAGCACATAAGAATAATTTCTGGTAGCATCATGTGACACTGAAGACTGCAGTAATGGCTGCTGAAAATTCAGCTTTAAACCCATCACAGGAATACATTATTACATAGAAAATGGGTTTTGTGTTATTTCACAATATTTTTATCAAAAAAGATGCAGAGTGGGAACGCATGGTTTTTGCCTATGCCAGGTACAAGAGGACCCCCAAAAAAAAAAAGAACGGAGCACTGCACAAAACGCCTCCGGGGGAAAATAGATACATTGCATAAGGAATAGTGGCGTTGCTTGCCGTTAGTTGGGGCCTACGATAGTATGGCATTGCTATGCTTTTGTTTTTTTTAGAGCAGTGCTACAGAGGGGGCGAACCATTCTGACAGAGAATGTGTTTTTGGGGGGCTTGCATTACACTCTGCACTGTGGTTTTGGGGGGGTTGGCCACTGTGTTTCTATGTATAGAAAACAAGAAAGAATAAAGACTGATGCGTTTGAACATTTGCACTGCATCTAGCATATTTTTTGCAGCAGCTTGTGCATGGAAACGCTGTTCTAAAAAATGCAGTTTTTTTAGTTATAAGAGATGTTAAACTGTTAAAAAAACTAGTCCTCAAATAGCTTGTGTTGACGTTGAGAAAGTGTCCACTAGATTCCTACAACATGCGCTCTGACCTGCATCTGAGGTGGACGAAACTTCACCGTGATGCTCTCTGGGCGCACGAAGTGATTTAAGGTGGGCCCGCCGGGGCCGGAAGGTGCCTTAATGGGCATTTGTGACATTCCTCAATTGATTCAGACTACCTGTGCGTTTTCCATATGTGCCGGGCTAGTTAGGAAATTGGAGGATCAGAGCTGCCTTGAGGACAAAAGTACCCTACTGGACAGGGTTTGATCAGCTATAATGGTGTGAAGCGCTAGTAAACAGATCCTTAAATTAGTAACATTATTCAATCAGTGCTTCTACTGTTTGTACTATGGGAGCAGGTTCAGTACTGACCCTGAGGACAAGCCAGCGATGTCCTGGAGTGGCAAGGAGCATCTGGAGGTGGGGGGAAGCGACTGAGCCGATAAGTGCCAAGCCCCCACACAGCACACGCTGCTTTCCTGAAAACTTTCCAGAGACATCTGCAAAAAGAGATTAAATAATTTTATCTTAAAGCTATTTATATTTAAAATTATTCATATTCATATAATAATTATATGGA
Organism: Cyprinus carpio; assembly: GCF_018340385.1. Lineage (NCBI taxonomy): Eukaryota > Metazoa > Chordata > Actinopteri > Cypriniformes > Cyprinidae > Cyprinus > Cyprinus carpio. Next base: position 14,593,506 of record NC_056586.1, read on the forward strand.
AATTATACAAACTATACTATAAATGTCGCAACCTTACTGCCAGGATACATACATAGTACACTCACATCTAAGTGGCATGTACTATAATATAGTAAATCTCTAATAACTTGATTATGTCGATGAAAAAACTTAATAATATCCCCATATTATTAAAAGTTGCAATATATTCAATATATTATAACCACATATATATTAAAGTTAAATATATAGGTAAATCCTACTTTGTTCACATACAGTAAACTCACACAAAGGTATTTATTATATAGCAAATATTAACTGCTGCTTGATTGTTATATTGTCATGGAAAATTGAACTTTTTCATCACACAGCTCTATATATAAAGTAGGATATATAATTTATCCAAATTTATCCGTATCCCATACAGAACACCTCCCGTACAGCGAATTACTACTATATTGCAAATCTCAACTTCCTGATTTATTTCACTGCAAAATATAACTAGCATTATTATCGCCCAGCTCTTTATATAAAATATGGATATATAAGTATTGTCGCAACTCACATTTGAAATTTGAATTACTAATGTTTTTAAAAAGTTAACTTCAAAGTACATCTAAATGTAAAAAAAATAGAGGAAAGCTAACACGTGGTGTGTGTGACCTGTAGGTTCGAGATCCTTCAGGACAGTATTTCCTGCAGGACACGGTGTTTGGCTTTCCTTGTCTGGGGTCTACAGTATGAACCTACTGCTGCAAGGGGTCTCTTGTCACCACTGAGCCGCTGTGATGATGTATCACTTTATTACACTTCACAGTTTATAATATATTCCTTTTATAAACTTTTAAGCACATTTGTAAATCATCAATCAATGTACACGAATTCAACACCTACTGTAGCCTGCAGGACATTCGTTCGAAGTTCGGCATGGGATGCCTGCTGTATTAGGCTGGCCTGTGGTTCGAGGCTCGGGGGCGAGTAGGAGGTATGCTAGGAGGGCAAGGCTCAACTGACTGACAGCATCTGGTCCCCTGCGCCTGTGCCCTCATGTTGCCCATGCCGGACAGGGGGCTGTACTGGATAATACCTGTCCCAGTGCACCAATGACCGGCATTGGACAAAGGAGTGCTTGAGAATCAGTGAGCCCTTAGGGAGTATGGTAAATAATATCAGAAAGTTTTATTGATGAAAGGGAACACAAAGATGTAATGTAGATCATCATTTTGAAAATAAAATTAATGCAGTTATACAAGTAATATGATTAATAGAAGGTCTTTTATGCCTACCAAGTGCGTATTTTTATTTGACAAAAAAAAAAAAGATACAGTAAACAGTTAACATTGTTAAAAATATTATTACAATTTAAATGACGGTTTTACTATTTTAAATTTATTCCTTTGATTTAACAGCTGAATTGTCAGCAGTCATTACTCCAGCTCTTTATTATCATATGAAATCGAATCTAATCTAATACACTGAGGATGATGCCACAAGAAACATATAGTATTATTATCAATATGAAAACAGCTTAATATTTTGTGTGGAAGCCAAGATGCATTTTCAAGATTCTTTAATAAATGAAAGTTCAAAAGAATGACATTTATTTGGAATAGACAAACCTTTGTAACAATGTAGAATTCTTTGTCACTTTTTGAATCAATTTAATGCTGGGGGGGGGGGGGGGGGGGGGGGGGGGGGGGGGGGGGGGGGGGGGGGGGGGGGGGGGGGGGGGGGGGGAATTAAAAAAAAGTAAATCTTACTGACCAGAACTTTTGAACTTTACATAAATGTGTGATTATATATACTATAGTATGTTATACTGGCATGTCCCGCCAAAGCCTGTCCAAAAGCAGGACCAGGAGTAACCACACACTCTGGACAGCTACAGTGTAAACATAACTCTTGAAATTCGAATCATATAAAACTTATTTATTTTATAGGGTTTATAGGAAGATGAAGAATGTACCAGCAGGACACGGCCCAGCACACTGTGCTCCCCCACTCACACTGGTCTCTGTTGAGCAGAGAAGCATCCTGGGGGCTGTACTCTGAAATGGGCCAGAGATGCACAGGAATCAAAGCAGCACACAGGCCTTTCACCTGTCGCAGCAGCCCTGATGAATAATCAGACACAAAACCCCAATAATTGAATTTTCAAAAAAAAAATGTGATGCGTCTACACTGCTGTTTAAAAGTCTGAGGTCAGCAGGATTTTTAATGGAATTAATAGTTTTATTCAGCAAAGGATGGCATTGAACTGATAAAAAAATGACAGGAAATCAGAAGTTAGAAAGATCTTTATTGCCAAGTATATTTACACACACAAGGAATTTGAGCTTCCAGTGCAGAAAAAAGTACAGATATAGTACAAACATACATGATAGTGGAGACATACATAGGAATTACACAGTAGAGATGAAATACAGTATAACACTAATAAAAGAAAAATAGAAAATTAAATGGCAATATAATACAGAAGTAGAAATATAGAGAAATATGTTTTGATGAAGGTAAAATGATGCCTAAAAGATTTGCATGCGCAGGGTAAGATTTGTGGAAGTGTACATAAGATTGTAAGCATAACATAAATTTGCATGTTCAAGAGAGGATTTGTAAAGGGTGTAAAATGCATTTCACAGTGCAACATGCTAACACAAAATAGCATTTTACTGTTTTTTTGTAATTGTAATTCTTGTATTGTGAAACTGCAGCTTCATTCTAACACAAAATATTTTCGCCAAAATATGGCCAAATGCATTGTAAGACTGTGAACAGCATTTTGGCATTTTTTTTTTTTTTTTTTGCCCTAATATGACAAAAAGCATTGCAAATCTGTGATCAGCGATTTACAAGCAAAAACAACAGTTTAAAGAACAGCAAAATGGATTGAGCAAATAGAACTATCTGTATGCATCACAGAAAAAAATGTATCATGTTTTAAACAAAAAAACATTAACGAACACAACTGTTTTCAACATTCATAGTAATAAGAAATGTTTTTTGAGCATCAAATCAGCATATTAGAATGATGACTGGAGTAATGATTGCTGAAAATTAAACTTTGACATCACAAAAATAAATTGCATTTTAAATCATGGATTAAAAACACAAAAATATTTCACAATATTACCGTTATACTGTATTTTCATTAAATAAAAGAAAATTTGGTAAGCATAAGAGATCTCTTTCAAACACATTAGAAAATCTTATCAACCCCACATTTCTGAATAGTAAATAATAAAATAAGATAGAGCGTGCAAAGTTTGTTTTAATTTTATTTTCTAAAGGTCCACAAGGTCATAAGTGCCCATGGTTGAAGAGGCACCCTCATGTGATCTGTGAACATACTTGCAGAACTTTTCCTGGTGGACACGGGCAAACACTCTCTCTCCTCTAGCAGACCCCCGACCTCAGGTGGGGTATATGTGCCATTGTGACAGGGCTGAGGAACCATTGTGGCTGCAATTACAAGCAAAATCAGATAATGTGCAAGTACTAATGATACTGCAGATATAATACAGAGAGTTACAGCAGCAGGGTTACCTGCCAGGGGGGTAGGAGTGTGGGGGGCAAGGCTGGGGGTCTCCGATAATTGCCCTCCTCACAGTAATAGCCTGGACGACAGGGGATGCAGTTATCCAAGCCCGGATTTGGATGGTTCTGTCCTGTGGGCAGGGCAAGGCCAGGGGTGAGCCTAATGGACAGTAAATGACCCTGAAAGAGCAAAAACCTTAAGTCAGGGCAGTATTGCTCAGATTAAAAAGAGATAGAAGGGTATGAAGGAGGCCAAACCAACTTTGGGGCAGAGGAAGGCATGCGGGGTGGTGGAGGAGAAGTCTATGGGGCAGTAAAAACCTGCAGCACAGTGTCCAGTTGGAGCATCCCGAGGCCCTCGCTGGCACAATGATGCCCTGCTGGGCATGGAAGACAGCTTTCTATGAAGTAACCCCTGTGGGCAGATCAATATTTTGGACACAAAACAATGTATGTTAGTAAATAAAGAAGGTAAATAAAATATTAATGGGCAAAAGGTTCCAGAGAATATGGAAAGGACTACATTTAGAAGCATGTGAATTATTTAAAAGTGTATTGCTAGAGTGAATTTATAACAGCAACTAAAGTTGAATCTGTGCAATATTATTTATGCACTGGTGCTTTTAAGCCACACAGCCTAGTTGTTTTTGATAGCTCATTTATTTTGATGTGCTACCCCTGGTTATTTATTATTCAGATGCATTTAAAATGTTGCTCCTCTTGTGGGTTTTTGATGCGTGTAATATAACTGCCCTTTTGAACAGCTTCAATATGTTTTCCTTAGAGGCTCTAAATGTTTTATAGATTATATTAAAATAAACGTCTGGCTCTGAACACACTTGGTGAGAGTTTACGAATGCTGCCAGCTGGGCAAGGCAGAGGCATTAGGGTTCCAGAAGGGCAAAAGTGACCTTGCGGACAGGGGCCAATCCTGAGGTAGCCAGCTGCATTCAGAGGAGGGAGGATTTGGAGACCGCTCCTTGGCAATTGGTCCATATGATACAGCCACAGAGCAAAACCAAGTGTGGAATGATAACAAACCCACATACCCTGTGGTTGTGATGTTTCCAGGTTGCAGTAGAGGCCGTTAGGACAGGGCACACAGGCAGCCTCTGACTGAGCCCTGGTAACCTGTCCCAGTGTGCCCACAGGAAAAGGTACAGCTGCAGCAGTGCCAAAAGGGCAAAGAATGACCTGATGCAACACAGGAAAGATGATTGTGAGCAAAAATCATTGTACTGTATATATACTACTGTTCAAAAGTTTGGAGTCAGTTTTAAATTAATTACTGGTATTCAGCAAGAACACATGAAATTGATCAAAAGTGACAGTAAAGACATTTATATTTTTTTATAAATTATATTCTATTCATCAAATAAACCAGACAATGATCTCATGAAGATGTATCATGGTTTATGTAAAAATACTAAGCAGCACAACTGTTGTTAACATATTAAGAATTTGTTTTTAGCAACAACCCAGCATATTAGAATGATTTCTGAAGGATCATGTGACCAAAAAAAATAAAATAAATAACAAATCTTTACTGATTGCAAACTTTTGAATGGCAGTGTATGATGGAAAAAAAGGATTTGCAGCAGAATAGAAAAACAATTATTCATGAGCCACATAGTGCCAGCTGGGCATGAGAGACAATGGGCAGCGCCAGGAGCACTGCTGTATGTGACAGGCTCACAAGGCAATTCCAATGGAGTACCAATGGGATAACTGTGTCCACTCGGTGTTCGGACAAATATAACCCTGTAGTCCATCTACTGGTCGAGCCACTACGCCTCCATTGATACACACATATCTGTGAGGGAGAAATAAGGCTGTCATCATTTTTTAAGTGTACACCAGGTTATAGATGCCTGATGAATAAACCTTCTCGACAAGCCAATCGCAAAAGCACTTCATTGCCACTCCACTGTATCTGTTTTCCAACCCAGCCACAACTGGATAGAAAGTGGATCCACAGAGTCGTTTTAATAAGTTTTGTAACCATTTCCTGCACTTTACGTAACATTTCAGTAATGGAGAATATCAATAATAGTTTCAACACTACTCAGTAATGGACAATAAATCTTTAACATCTGAAATCGTGTCATTAGCAATACATGAGTGCACCTGGCTGGCACAACTCAAGAGGGTGTGGGTGTACTGTTGTCAGATGACTGTGTTTAGATACTGAAAAGCATAGATATATTTACCCAGCATCACAGAGAGCTGCTTCTGATGGATGGACCATAGCAGTCTGCACACAGAAGTACCCAGGAGGACATGGCTGGCCACTGCTCTGTCCCACTCAACCATTGGGGAGCTGGAGAATGTTCCAGCGGGGCATTGGAGAGGAAAGCCAATACCAGGTGGACAATAATGGCCAGGCTGGGTGCAGGAGTTGTTTGCCTTGTTAGATTCAATCTGCAAATCACACATTGCAAATTAGTTTTAACCCTTTCTGAACACACAGGTGGTCTTTATTAAGAGACAGAAAATAATATATACCAGATTTCAAAGTGCCATTTGGCTTGGAGCCCCTAAAGGGCAGTGAAATCCATCCTGGCAGCAGCACCCTGTAGGCTCTGAAAGACCATGGCAAGCACAAAACATGCCTAGACAAACAGATTACATGAATTAGATGTTTTTTTTCTCCACATACAGACCCATTTTTAGACAGAAAATATTATTGACCCACAAACTTTGAATGGTAGGTCCATATACATGCAATAGAATCTTTTGTTGTCATGTTGTCACCTGCAGGACATGGTAGACATTCATCTTTACTGGCTGTCCCAGACTGTGCCTGCACTGTTCCTGGAGGACAAGGGGACTGAGTGCCTCTGTGAATGTGCCCGTGGGGTGCAAAATCCCCGCAGACATGGAAGAGGCTCTGCTACTGCTTCCCCTGGCATTGTAATACAATAGGATCTATTGTTATAGACTTATAAGAGTACATAGACAGTTTTTAAACAATTTTCTTGTAAACAGAATAAATAACGCCCCCTGGACGGTAGAAGCATAATGGGGCATGGCTACACAATTTCCTTGGTGACTTTTGCCCATGACGGAGCTGTAAGTGCTTGCAGTGCAGGCCAGGCTCTGTGTGGGCCTGCTGGGCAATAGAAACCGGAAGGACAGAGACTCTGCTCCAGACTGCTGGAGCCCCAGTCATAGTAGTAGCCTGCAGAACATTCCCTACATGGTACAATTGAATTAGACAAATAATAGAATAATGACTCATGGTTGCATCATGCAAATACAAACTCTGCCATATCAGTGCCTTAGTAAGTATTGTTATGATTTTCAACCAGGGGTCAAAAAAATAAAAAAGGAATTAAAGAAAACAATTTTCTTTAAAAATGTTCATGATATTTGAATGAAATAATAGAATTATTTTGCTCAGTCAGATCAAATGATTAAAATGAGAGAAAAATGGTGTGCAGAGCATTTTTGTCTTTGATGTAAATTATATTTATATGATAAATTGATGAAATAGTGATCTGATTTAATATATATACTGTGTGTGTGTGTGTGTGTGTGTGTGTGTTTGTATATATATATATATATATATATATACATATACATAGATATACATATATATAGATATATAATTATATATCTATATATATATACATATTATATATATATATATATTATATATATATATATATACATATATATATATATATAATCGTATAAGGGGGATTTCGGACAGGGATTGCCTCTCAAAGAAAAGAATCGACTTTGAATCCCCTAAACGAGTCGTCAGGAATTCAAATTCAACTTCCATGATGACTACACATCACAGGGTAACACATTTGCATAATGCCTGTCTACTGTATGTTCTACATTGGCTGGCCCCGCAAGTTGACCAGCCCTCAAAACACTGTAGCTTCATGTGGTTAACATCATTAGAGAAGATGCTGTGAATGTAAATCAGTTTCATTTTCACTTCCAAATGATGAGGCTGCCAAGAATCAGTGGTTAACATTCTTTTTTTTTTAACCTCTGGAGTCTAAGGGTATTTTTTGGGCCTGGGAGAAGTTTTGTCATGCCCTGACATTTGTGCGTTTTTCAGTTTCTTATAAATATCTAAATGGCTAAAGTCTAATCCTCACTGTAATCAGCACACACTAGGCTATAATAATATGTGAGCAGCATGTATGTACATGATTGTGGTTTTGGAGAAAAAAAATGTTATGCGTGGTTAGTGACAAAAACTAAAAAATGTTAAATCACTTGAATAAGGCAATAAAAACACATACAGAAAAATTGGTTCCCAGATATTTTGAGACTGGAGCTTGTAGCCTAGAATTTTTTTTTTCTAAATGATGTGAAAATCATCTTGTTTTACTCACTTACAGAAAACAACTATATTGATTTAAAATTTTCTAAGACACTTTTTGTTGGTAAAAGTCATATGCGAGTAGGCGTCAACTATCATGAATTCACACCTGAGAAGACAAAGGCCCCTGCATAATGAGCTGCATAATGATGCCATTCAGTCAGCTGGTGTCACTGAGAGGGATGAGTTTACAAGAAAGAATGTGAGGACAAAATAATTCTATATAATTTTATGTTTGTATTTTATTTAGAATATTTTAATTATCCCACAACATAATTTAATTTCACTTGTGAGTGCAGTTAAACAGTTTATTAGGAAAAATCAAAGCTGCTTTCAAACTGAATGTTTTTTGCATCATTACTCCAGTGACACAATCCTTCAGAAATCCTTTTAAAACAATCTTATTTTCTCTACAAAAAACATTTATTGTTATTATTATCATCAACATTATTATTATTATTATTATTATTATTATTCTTATTATTAATGTTGAAAAGAGCTGAGAATTTTTTTTTTTTTCAGGTTTTTTAGGGGGGATAAATTGAAAGAACAGCAATGATTGTTACATTTGTTACAGTTACATTTTATGGTACATTTAATTATTCTACATCAAGCTTTTGAAATGGTATAGTAGTGTATATTGTTATTGAAACTTCATACTATTTCACTTGATTATACATTTCAGTCAGGAATTATAGTTTTGGAAAAAGTCTTTGGAAAAGTCTAACTAGTAAAATGTTTACACACACCGTTATGTGAAAACTAAGTACAAGTATATATAATCAATAAAAGAGACTTACTCATGTTTATGACATCTGCTGAATAAAGTGCTTTCATTTCTTTTTTTCTGAGGAATCCAAATCTCAAATCCTCAACCACATCACATCTTTTTGGGGGGTGAATTATGTCCTTATTCCTCTCATTCGCGAAGCAAACAGTAAAATAATAAAAACTTTGAAGAACGTCTCGCTGCGTTGTCTTCCTGTTTTGTGGGCGTATTCAAAAGCCGCGGCGCTTCTCAGTGAAACATTTGAAGTCTCAAAAGCGCGCGGCCCGGCGCGGGGTAAGCGTGGTCGCATTACCAGAAGACTAATGAAGGAGGACATGAAAACACGGACATCGCGTTGTTTTTCATATGGTTACTTTGATCACAGAATATTTTTTTCAGCAGCACTTGTTTAGTTTACAAAGTAGACATGTCGGCGCTTTCTAAGATAGCTCTCTCATGTCCCTGTCGTTGAGTATTCACTGAGTTACAGTTCATTTTAATGACGCGATTTGTATCTGAAGATCAAGCGCAGAAAGGCTGCAACCGCACTACCTTGTTTGTTATTTTTATTTATAAGTTCACCAAGTTTTGTTGTTATTAGTCTGGATCAAAAAAAAAGTATACCCTTTACATGATTATTAATGATTATTAGTATATGCTATTACAATACAGTTTATGTATTTAAGTTTATAATATATAGATTAATCTAATAAAAATATGCAAAATAATAATAATTTAATATTAATTTTAACTAAATGTTAATAAAAATAATGTAAATGTTTAGAATGCAGCGCATTAATAAATAATGGGATATAATAAGGATTAATATTATATTATTTATTAATAAATAATATATAAATATATATATATTAATATATATATTAATATATATATATAATAAATGTATAAATTTGTTTTAATATTAGATATATAATTATGAAATTATTATAAATTACAAATACAGTTCATATTAAAATTAAATTAGTAGTAGAACACGTTTTTTGAAATGCAGTTGTGTTCCATTAATAAATATCTTTCACAATAACTTCCACAAATCATATCATGTTTCTAGAACATTCCACACTATTTTCCATCACTTACAAGTTACATAACCCCCAACAACAACAAAAAGTCCTCCTCAAATTACAAATCACTCCAGTTCTGGATCATATATCACTGCAGGAAGCTGCATAGAAAAAAAAAAGGACAAAAAAAAAAAATAACAAGCTGCCCAATTTATAATAAATGGATCCATGTCATATCACATTTATGTATGCATTCTCATATTTCAGATCACTTTAAACAGTGTAAAATCATTGATCAAGGAGTTTACAAAGAGAACACCCACTGACCTTAGCATTACATGCTATACCTCTCATTGAATTAGCTTGAAGATCACTGATTGTATAATGTTGCTGGACAGATATGGCAGAACGAGGAGTGGCTTTCGGTTGAAGTTGATGGAATGATATCCAGTAATGTTAGAGAGGATGTGGACAAGAAGGAGAGAAACAGACGAGCTGGTTGAAGTGGTTCTAGTCAGCTACTCAGGATTAGCGTAGAACGTGTTGATGTGTTTCGAACTGAGATGGTAAATGAAAATACCGTTATATGTTTGAGACTTTGTAGTCCGTTGCAGCAGGGCCTGGTTTTCTTATTTTCAGAGGGAATGGCTAAGTATCTGTCCTGTAGACACATGGTTCCAAAGAGAAGGCAAAACTAAGAGTTGAGGGTGCACTGCTGCAACAACATAGTTCATGGGAGATTTCACGCCGAAAATAAAGACGATATGTGTTGCGTGTGTGGTGTGTGTGGTGTTTGGTGTATGGTGTGGGTGTGTGTGTACTACCATCATCAGTCTCTTTTTTTCAGTGGTGTTTGTGGTGGTTGTGTGTGTGTGTAGAGAGAGTGTATGTTGTTGTGTGTGGTTTGGTTGGTGCTGCTGTTGTGTTAATTGTGTGTGTTGGTGTGTGTGTGTGTGTGTGTGTGTGTGGGTGTGTGGGTGTGTGTGGGTGGTGTTTTTCAGTGTGTCATATAACACCAGTTTCATCGTGGACCCATAAGTCAAATAGACCCGTTAACAATAATAAAAACAACAACACAACTATAATATTATTCAGTTCCAAATGTATTCCCTAATAAGGTCACTATGTGGCCCATTGTATGTGCAAGCAGTGTAGATGAAATTTTTACCGTTTGTTTGGGGGTTTTTTATGTCCCTGAATGTCATGATGGCCAAGTAACAATGACTTATTTCTATATAATACTCAGTGACTCTGATTGAATATTAAGTGGTGCTTTTTGCTTTGACTGAGGACAGCTATATAATCATGTATTAATATGACTGAAAATAAAGTAAACTATGGTAAAGAAAGAGTTGAAAAAAGAGAGGGTTAAATGGCTGTGTCAAATGACAGTAAGAGATCAGTCAATGAGTATACAGTTTGATGCTGATGGATGTGGAGGTAAGGCTGAGTAGGCCACCACATTATTTTCCATACCCTTCGCATGGACTGATGGGATTGGGTGCGCGAGCTAATTCATGCTTTAAAGTCCTTATACGCACACATAACGTATGTGTGGTGTGTATGATGGCGTTTTGTCGTTTCAATGGCTAATCGGCATATCTTCCAAACAACTCAATAAGTCTCCAGATATAGAGCGTTCGATATTCAAGTCACTAATCGAGGCGAAAACTTCAAGTTTAGCCGACTAATGAATGTGAATGCCGTGAGGTTCACGAACTATGTTTTATCTAAACGCAACTGTCCAAACGAAGGGGCAGAACATCAATCCTACAACTTCCATTCAAAGCTTGGAAGGGTGCACTGAAGTAAAAAAAAACGAATAGGTGATAAGTAAAACCCATTGTGATGAGAATATAACTTGTTAGGAATAGTTTCAATAGTTTTCATATCATGGCGTGCGAAATTGGATTCAGCCTTCGTGAGCCACCGATAGAGATGGCAGCTAGTGTGTTCTCTTGCAGTCGTCAGACAGTTACGGAGAAATTTTACAATACCTGGTGTATCTGCAGTAATGCTGCCAAAATAATCACAACTGATCAAAAACATCACAATATCCACATGACTCCAGTCCACTAATTACATCATGATGTAAAGATCTGGTGATTGTGATAAACAAGTGGTCAAAGTTTAACTTCTAAAATCTAAGAGAAACAATCATCCTCGATCCATAATATTGTTTTAACTTGCCAGGTGAAAAGTCATCGAATCGTTTGAATCAGGAGCCTAATATCCATAGATCAAGCCGCTGGTTCAAATCCAAAAAGTTCAAAACGGTTTCTCAAACAAATAGGTGGCTGGGATTTGAAATCTGAGAGGAAAATAGAAGAGTAGGGGGAGTTTCGGTGACTGACTAGATTGTGCGTTATAGAGGAGTATGGACTGAATAGTCTGGCCAGAAGTGACAGGTTAAGTTCAGTCCCTCTGAAAGAATGATGGATTTGTGTTGTCATAACAAAGCAATAGACTTTTAGCTAACGTGAGCACAAGATCTTGGATAAGGTGTTAACTGTGTCGAGTTCATACTGGGTGCTGTATGGCGATTTTCTTATCAGCCGAGATGTAAAGGTGGGAAACTCGCAACATTCGTGAGACTGAGGCACTCCATTCACTAGCTGCAGAAGACGAGATCCATTGGTAATCAAGTGACTATAATGGTTACCATGTGATCTATTCATCCAACTCGGATTCAGGGATGAGGAAGGCAAACAAACTCGGGTTTTTCCTTGTACAGGAGCACGAGAAGTGAGTACAGTTCTACGCGTAGTTAAGAAGGTGTCTTGGGGTCCAGCTAAGTTACCTTTTAAATGGAACCCTCGTAAAGACTTATTGAAGGTGTACTGTAACCACCGAGGAACGGAGACACATGACGAATTTTAATCGCAGCCAAGTCAGTGGTCCTGCATCTGCTCCATCGGGATTGTGGGAGATCGGCGTGTAGCAAGTAAATCATCATCCCACCAGCAACCATAATGTGAGGAAACACGCAGCAGCTACATACATCATGGAGTCTCGTTAGGGTAAACGGTCGGGCCGTGATGTCTTCCGATCGCTGAGAGAATCAAAGATATGCATCGGATTCAGGGAAAAGCATTCCGATGGAGATTTTTGTGCACAACATCATGAGCAATCACCAAGAGGCCTAGTCCCAGACTGATATTACTCCTCCACATTGTCGGAGTGGGTTTGTAGTTGATGAATTCCATCCAGAAAGTTAACTCAAGATCTAAGTTGTAATGAAAATGATAGCAAAAATTGCAGAATGCACAAGTGTACAAGTCAAAATATAGCTGCACTGCGGTAAGATGGCACTAAGGAGTTATTATTAAAGCGTATTATCAGGTCAAAGCAGTGGAAACTATTGCAACAAATGCAACCATATTAATAGGGGCGATCGGGCATCAGAGGATGTCATGCGTTGTGCGAGTGGACCGAGCATATTATCAGGGAGGTCAATGGGTGAGAGTGAGTGGTACTTCAGTATACGACCATATAGTTTAAACCAATTTTTTTTCTGAACCGGCCCATTTGTTTTAGTGTATTTATTTGGCCTTTTAGTGTTCCGTGTGTCGTAAATATGCGTGAGACGAAGGAAACCAACATGCGATCTAAGAAAGATTTTGCGTAGAGATCAGAATGAATCAACTTCTGGCAAGAATTCACATTAATAGTTTTTGAAATTGCAATTCATTTTTATTTAAGTTGATTTTCATTTAAAGGAATAGTTTGCCCAAAAATTAAATTTCAGTCATCATTTACTCACCCTTATGTCTTTCCGAATCTGTATGACTTTCTTTTTTAGGAACATTGAAAAATAAATAAATAAATAAGAATGTTGGTAACCAAGCAATTTTCCATTCCCCATTATACTTTCAGTTGTATCCATGCAAGTGTATCCAGTGAATGGGAACCAAAACTGTTTGGATTACCAACATTCAATAAAAATATCTTCTTTTGGATGTTCTGCAGAAGGAAGAAAAGAACATAAGGATAAGTAAAAATGATGACTCAATTAAAATTTTTGGGTGAACTATCACTTTAAATTTCAGTTAGGTTGTTTCTTAGTTAGAAACAGATAAATACATTTGTCTGTCCTGTACCTTAAAAGAAACATTATATCAAATAATTTGCATGCAAACACAAAACCACACAATGAAACAAACATGCTCCAGAAACTGTACTTCATTTTAACTTTCCCTGGGAACAATGAACTCAAAAGGTATATGCAGACTTGTAAGACTGTATACATCAATAAGAGGTGCAGAGCATGTGACATTTTATAGAAAAAAAAAAAACAAGTTTGTACAATTCTACAAAATCTACGTAACAGTTGTCAAAAAGGATCTGTGATCACATTATAAAGAGTATTTATGTCTCATGCACTGCAGTGAATAGATCTAAAATGGCATGGAATGTAAAACCAGAGTTGTACTGTAAGTTTGTGGTTCTGGAAGGTAGTTCAAAATATCTTCAAAACCCACCACTTAAATACAACATCTATTTCTATTTCTATCTGCGAACCGAGACAGTCGCAGATAGAGATAGAGATGAAGCTTGCGGTTGCCATGATTAAAATACCAGACAAATATACATTAGGTAAAGTAATTCGGTTGGAAGTGAGAGGAGGTACTCTGCATTCAGCAATCTCAGGCATCCAGAGAATAGCATAGGAAACCAGAATCTTTACATTACCCCTTACAACAGAGAGAGGAGGTAATTGGTTGCTTAGATAAAGCCCTGAAAACAACTTCCTGCCTTCCAATAAGTAGGCTTAAATTACAATGAAACAAACAGAGCACAGGAACAACACAACACAACACATCAGGATACAGTTGAATGAAGGACACTGTGCTGAGGTCAATAATATCTGGCTTTCAGGTTACAGCATGTTTGGAAATGGCGAGGATGGCCTGCAGCACAACCCATTCCAAATCACACTGGCAGAGATGAGGGTAATCAGATCGAATAGTGTCCTAGACAAAGTACTGTTTGTATGTCCAGCGTGAGAAAGGTCTAGCGGGTGTCATAACTACTATCACTTACCTTTCATTTTTACCCTTAACGATCGAAGTGTGGTTTTTTTTTTTCGTGGGTGGAATGCTTGAATGAATCGAACTCAAAGAAGCGTGACACCTCACATCTGTATGTGCCAGAGTCTTTAAGAGTAACATTTAGGATGCTAATGGAGACATCCTGCAGGTCCTTGCTACCGCACCTAAGACAGACCTCCCATCAAATACATACATACCTTATCCACCTGCACCTGTGGCTCATGATCATACTGATAGATCTGTATAGGGGAGATGATTATGTGTCAGATATGATCTTTTTTTTTTTTAATACAATATGTGCAAAAAAAAGCTAAGAGGTGATCTCACAAGCACTTTTCTTTTATCTTCTCCAATGAAGAACCAGTCCACTTTGGTCTCGGCAGAGATCTCCTCTCGTTTCATGCAGTAGATGCAGGTTAACTTCATAACATGACCTACGATGGCCTCTGTGTCTGATGCTACGTCCACACACACCAGCCTGACCTCCTGCACTGCAGACAACACAGAGTATTACCACACACACACACACTGTGTAAATCTATCTATCTATCTGTCTATCCATCTATCCATCCATCCATACATCTCTGCACCTTTCATCAACATGTAGGACATACAGTCATGCCTTTTGGAGTGAAAAGTTAACACCTTCCCAAAAACGTAGCTTCAATCTGCATATACTTTATGGAGGTCAGTTAAATCTAAGGCAGAGATTTCTCAAGGGTGCACCAGAGAATGAGAGAGAGAGACAGATAGAGATCATTATCCATTACATGCTCCAATTCCAGAAAGAGCTCGCAGCACACCTGACTCCCGCTCAGACAAAAACATACCTTATAGCACACCGATTTCTGTAGACACATGTTCAGTATTGGCGGCACAGAACGCCCCATTGAGCAGGGGCCGGGCAGAGGCCTCAGTCATGTGAAGATTGTTCTGGAGTGTTCACTCGACTGTGAACATTACCTCTCTACCATTGTTGAAATGGAGGCCAACTTACATAACTCACAGCCTCAAGCACAAGCTGCCAACACTGTTTGCACCTTTTCTGTTTAAAGGGTCATATGGGCCAATGGAAATGCCAAATGTAGCTGTTCATTCCACAAACATGGACAATGTATAAAGATGAAAGTTGTTACATATTTTACTACAATTCAAAGAATGCAATCTTAAAGGTAGATGAAATTCTATTTTAAATCTCTTAATGTTCTGATGACAACAGACTGCCACAATCTGTGAGGAGAAGCGGTGTGAGTCATTGACACTAATCATTGGTACTGTTTAGAGCTGAATCAATGCCATCTCTGTCTGGGATTGTATTTATTTCAAAATATATGTGAATTTGTGACTCACAAAAGAAGTACCTCACATACATCAAACACTGTCTGTACCAATGTACTCATGTATAATTGACTGGTTTATCTACTAGGATATACAGACATTTAAGAAGCTGTGGGAGGGAGTTAGTGAAAATAATTCTGAGAAAAAAAAAAGTAAACAGGGGTCCCTACAATATAATATATATATATATATATATATATATATATATATATATATATATATAGATATATATATATATATATATATCTATATATATATCATAGTCTATATATAAATTTATTATTATTGTTTTGCATACTTTTTTATGCAAGTATTATATATATAGAATATAATATAATATATATAATTATATAATAATATATATAAATTAATAAAATAATTAATACATATTATTTAGGACTTGCAAAAATGCAAAACAATAATAATAAATGAATGAATTAATAAAATAATTAATACATATTATTTAGGTTCTGATATGCTGATATCCTGTACTGCATATATCACAACCACAAATTATTTAGAAATTACTTTAAATTACAAAAAAATCTCATATGATCAGTTTAACACATTTAAATGCAATTTCATTTTTGTAAAATTAAAATACGATTTTACATAACCCACTCTTAATATTACTATTATTTCTCTAGCATTTTCTTTCCTTACTTTGTAAATAACAAAATGGTGTCTTGTACAAAAATAATCTATTTATTGTTCAAATTATACGTTTAAAATGTCAAAATACTTACCAGCAAATATGAACAGCAATAGCAAATGCAACACAAGCCTCATGTGAGTTGCCATGCTGAGTGATCTAACAACAGGGCGGCGTCACAGATAGAGTGTTCCCGTAAGTACTTAGAGAAAAAAAGAAAAACCGACACTGACTTGATTTCGATGAGGTTAAAAGGTTATACACACACACACACACACACACACACACACACACACACACATATATATATTCGTATAGAATAAGTGTTCAGGACCACGGACAGCGCACAATCGCGGGCGATTGTTAATTTCTTGCGTTTGATACTTTTATGAAACAGCTTGGAGCTGACGTTTCATGCAGGTCTACGGGACGGAATGAACGTTGTCGTGTTTCTCAAGAGTAAGTTTGTGCTTTCTTACCGAGATTCAAACATCCGTAAACGTCTTAAACTAGAAGTGGACACTGGTGTTCCATTTCGATGCTTGAATCTGAAGACCTGTGGATCTTAATGATTCCTGTAGAAAATTCACGCGGAACAAATAAATCCAGTGCCTCCACAACGAGCTCTTTCAGAAGATGTCAGTGACAGAGAAGGATTACCGTTTCCTTTTGCATCCACATAAGCAATAAGGCTGCTCCATCGTCAAACCTCTGCAGCTGTAGAATAAGAGACGCCTGCCTTTGTTTTCTTACTAAATAGCCACTTACTCATGATAGACATGCTCAGTGCGCATGCGCTGCTTGGTCTACTTTCAAGCATTACTTCTACAAACGTTGCTTAGAAGTGAATTTATTCACTGAAAGTCTTAAAACAACTAAAAATAATAATTGTGAATTAAAACATTGACAAAAAGCTGACATTTTAAGGATGGTTTTCATAAACCTTAGGTTGAATTTTTTTTTTTTCAAATTTTCAAAATGATATAATAATTTTATATTACAATTTTACTCAACTTATTAATTACAATATTTGCTGGACCCAAACCATGGTTACATGTTTTTGCATGTTATCTTTTAGCGTTTTGCATTTTTGTATATCATGTAATTGTTTTTCTGCTGAAAAAGGGAGGGAGGATGTTGCTGAAAAGCATATTATAAGATGTTTAATAGCAGGTTTAATGGTGACAACTTACCCCATTCAATATGACAATATTCCCCAGCTATTTTTAATAAATATTATTTATATTTTTCAATGAACTTTACATTTTTTCAGTTGAAATGTTAAGTATTGTAGTCAATAATTTGCGTCTAAACAAAAATTGACCTTCAAGAAGGAACCCACCTTAAAAAGTATTAACTGATCTAAAAAGTTTGATTAGCCCAATTTCCCCTATACTGAGTAGTTCTATTCAAGGCTGATGCCTAATAAGTGATTTATTTATAGGTGGCAGTGGAGTCCTCATGTCCTGGCAACTTATGCAACAGAAAGAGACAGATATGAAGCCGAAATTTCATCAGAACCCACAAATTTAACACAGATCACTGATCATCCATCCTTCAGTCATCAGTTATTGTCTCTTCTTCCCTCATAAACAACATCCATCAACTCCAGCGAGCAGTGCATCATGAGCTGTGTGCATCTGTAGGCTTCAATTGTCTCCGCTCGAGAACTGCATTTCATCATTCAAACCCACACATTGGTCCTACTTAACCTATGCGTGGTCGGGGAAGCAGCTTCATCGCAATTACTGCAATTATTACATGAGTCACACCGTATCTAACCTTTCCAGTTTGCAGTCACCACATGGATGATGACTGCTTAAGAAACTGACGAATGCAAAATAGCATTTTGAGCTAAAAATACAATTTAATTGTGGCATTTGTTCAAATAAGACCATAAAATGATAGCACAAAATTTGTAGATTGCATGGGTGTTAAAGGAATAATTCAACCTAAAATGAAAACGTACTCACCCTCAGGTCATCCAGGATGGAGATGAGTTTGTTTCATTAGCATTGCATCACTTGCTCATCCAATGGATGCTCTGCAGTGAATGAGTCAGAATGAGAGTCCAAACAGCTGATAAAAACATCAAAACAATCCACAAAAAAGCTGCGTGTTTGTAAGAAACAAATACATCATTTAGACATTTTTTACTTCAAATCATTGCTTTCAGCTAAAAAAAATGAGTCATATATCCATAATATTGCTTATAGTGAAAAAGTAATCTCGTCTAAATCATGGGAGAAATATGGACAGATAAAATTTTAAGCAAAAACATTCCAAAACAGTTCTACACAAATTTGTTAGTTGATTTTGATGTGAGAGAATGACAAGGGATGGACTTTTTCCACTGGAGTAAGTATTATTATGGATTGTGGACTTGCATTTGGATGACCCATTCACTGCTCAGGATCCATTGGCGAGCAAGTGATGTAATGCTAAATTTCTCCAAAACCTGTTCTGATGAAGAAACAAACTCATCTACATATTGGATGGCATTAATTTTTAGGTGAACTATTCCTTTAAGTTGAAATGATTTCAGTCACATAACTAGCAGCATATCTAAGTAGTGCACATAAGGACAAATACGTAATGGAAAACATCTGAGAATTAGGATAAACATTTTTACAACACTCCAGTAATCCATCCGGTTTGAAATGCATATGCAAATGCTAGATGTTTATGCTCACAATGGCTTAGCCTTATGCAACAGTGTACATTTACACCCAGCTTGCTTTTCTATACAGATAAAATGGATACCTCTTCCATACGGTACCATTGAGAGGAATAATTTGTTAGGATTAGATGCATGTTTGGGTGCTAACACAAATGTAAGATTTGTGTCTAAGCTTACAATGAGAAAGTCGATGATTTAATCTTGCTAAAGTAGTATGGGAACCCATTAAAGCTTAAGGATTATAGATTTCAACATTGGGATTATGGCTGCTTTATTATGCCGACCTCATAAGGAAGAGAAGAACACATGGCTGACAGACCTAGAAATTATTTCTACACAGCACAGAGACCATTCTTTTCCACTAGTGCAGTCGTGCCAGATGCTTTCCAGTGCTTTCTATTCTGACTCTCAATGAAACAATTATAAGAGCTGTAATACAATTGCAGAAGTGCTTATCGAGGGAGATGTTGCCAGCAGGCTTGGTCTCAGCACAAACTAAAAATGGCAGGCCTGCTGCTTGCTATACCCACTATGCAGGGAAACCATGGCAACAGCAACGCAAAATGACAGTGT
Source organism: Cyprinus carpio (assembly GCF_018340385.1). NCBI lineage: Eukaryota > Metazoa > Chordata > Actinopteri > Cypriniformes > Cyprinidae > Cyprinus > Cyprinus carpio. Next base: position 14,613,431 of record NC_056586.1, read on the forward strand.
GGAAAGAGCAGGGCAGCGTAATGCTTTGATCCAGCCATGGAGGATGAAACCCTGTGAGTCTATATATTAGTTTCAGTACATGAATGTTTATATGAGTAAATAAAAGCTCATCTCTTTTTTTAATCTAATCTAATCTAATCTAATCTAATCTAATCTAATCTAATCTAATCTAATCTAATCTAATATACAGTAATTGACAAAATGGTATGTCATAAAATGAAGAATAAATGAAATCTAGGTCACCAATCACATAAGCAAATTTCTGAATCTTACAATCTTAAAGGGGACATCGGATTTAATTTTCAGTATTTTGGCTGCATTTTTGGAGACATTGGCTGTGTCATCCAGCGAACTGTTTCAGTTTGCAGCCGATTTCTGTGTAGATAGCTAGCTATTTGAATAAGACCACCTCCGAGCCATATATTGACATGCCCCATGGAAGAAAGGGGGGGGGTAGAGCAGTAGCTCATTATCATTTAAAGACACATGCACTGAAATGATTTGTTGTGAACAGAGCTGTTTTTGACAGGTAAAAAGGGTGTTTTGCATGATCATTGAGGAATTTTAACCAGAGTTTGTTACTGACATTGTATGAAAACCCTAAAAAATCATACCACCTTGTGGAAAATGGGCATCCAATGTCCCCTTGATCTATTGTGCTATTGTGTAACTATTGTGCAACTGAACTTTCACCCAAATGAGAATGTGATTTGTAATGAAAAAACTTAATTAAATTAAAAAATTTAAATAAAATTAACTAAATACATTTAAATAACAATATGTTGAATAGACATATTTTCACTAACTGTCAATTTGATTCATACAAAGATTGCCTTTAAGTCCAAAACCTCTTTTTCAAAGATCATTGTGTTTTTAGATCATCTCAGGATGATCTCAACTTCTCTGATTCACAGTCATGACCTGCATGATTCTCAGAAAAAGACCTGTCTGAAACGCTCTGCATATTAAGTAGGTCAAAAAACACTGAGGCTATTATGAGAGTCTGCAGAAACTGAGCAGGCAGAGCAGTCTCTTTGTATGCTGCTGAAGTATTTACCAGTGAAAGATTTCTTTTCAAGTTTTTTAGAACAAGTTTCTACAGGTGACAAAGACACTTAATTCTGACTGTGCTATTCCACGCCTCTTACTATTGAAAAGAGATACATGATCTTTAGAGACACCAAAAATATTAAATAATACTCTTTTACTTTCTACTGAGGATATTACATCTCCACCAGGTTTTTGCTTTCAAGTTTAAATGAAATCACAATCAAAACCTGGCACATTCATCTTGTAAATTATTTCCATCAGGGAACACTTGCCACAACGTACATCCACATCCTACTTCATCTCTGTTTGAAACCATCTCCCACGAGGAAACACTCCAGCTTTTTACCACCTACTGCTGAACTACCTCCCAATACAAACCTCCAAAACACCTCTTTTGACCTCCTCCCATCAATCCCACCTCATAAATCAATTCTTGACCAGTGGCTCCACATCATAAAACCACAAAACAAACAAAAAAAAAACAAACAACCAAAATTATTATATTTATAATAATATTATATCTAATCTAATTAAACCTACAAAGATAATCTAACCAGTCTTGTTATCAAATAGTATTGATGAAATTATCACAACAAAGTTTTAGTAGACACACTTTTGGTGACCTGCTAGTCATATTTATGCTCTGTTATGTGTGTGTCAAAGTTCCCCATTTCATGACAATTTATATAATGATGCACACAAAATAAATAATCATGTTTTAAGAGAATTTATACATACTGCATGAGTTCACATTCATTATCACTGTATAACAACCAGAAGTGAGATTACACAAGCAATTCTCAGACATCTAGCACTAAAGGAAGTCTGGTATTATGTGCTACATTAAAAAAAAGAAAAAAACTTTCAAATGAAATCCGATTTGCTCCAAAGGATTTCTGACCTTTATTTACGGGTGTTAACATAAAATGAGGAAGCACATTTTCAAAAGCAATTTCAGGTTTACCACATTAATTTTTGCTCAGTCTATTAACTACAGGCAAGTGAAATATGGCACCCTGTTCTATGAATTAATTGTTTGAGTTTAATTTTACCAATCCAACTTTGTCTAATGTATTTCAGTAGAAATGTATAATTAATTTATTTTTCTTTCTCTGCCAGTTTTAATGTAGACAGATGTCATACTTGCTCTTTACTAAGAGGCATTATTAACAGATCTTTCTAGAAGATCTAAAAATGGACAGACTTTCTGTTTAAAACATTTATATGCCATACATAATAAATGACAACACTTACAGGAGGATGCTCCCATTATGGACATATCAGTGGATCTTCAGCCCTATAATAGAGGGCAATATTTCTGCAAACAAACAGTGGCTTCTGTAATAAATGACACTGGACAGTGGAATAGAGATCTGAATATGAGTTCATTACTCAAGTGGCGTCCTCTCAGGTATTGCAGCTATCCATTTGTAATGAAGAGAGCCAGGACAGAAATAGGCATGATCATATCTACCTCCTCCAGAAATACAGCACGGCAGCCTGTTCATAAATAATGTATATTAAACAATCATTCAGAACAAGAGCAAAGCAAAAGCAACTACTTTTGCATCACTGACGGAAATACAGTGCTTGCCAAGCAGCAAAAGTGTTTGTACTAATAAGTAAACTCAAACAGATTACACAAATACTACTACTACTACTAATTATTATTGTTGTTGTCACTACAACAATAATAATTACTATTATTTTTATTAAAAACAACAATAATGGGCATTGTGTTATATAAGTTGCAGGGATAATAATAACATAATAATAACAACAACAACAATGACCATTATTGTTGTTATTGTCGCTACAATAATAACAACAACAACAACAACAATAATAATAATAATAGTTGTTGTTCTTATTGCTGTTCTTATAACAACAATGATAATAGCTATTGTCATTATTATGATTTTGTTGTTTATTTACTATTGTTGTTGTAGCTATTAGTTGCAATGATAATAATTATAATAATTTAATTAAACAATGACAAATACATATTTATACACTATAAATTTTAGGTCACTATTAAATAAGCACATTTCTGAATCTTAAAAGCTTAAATCTTTAAACAAAATCAAATAATATTGTGATTCATTTGTAATTGTACTTTTAAATGCAAACTCAAACTATATTCAATTTAAATTTCATTTTAAAAAAATGCAAAATAGACACAAAGATTGCCTTTAAGTTCAAAACTGTTTTTTTTTTTTTCAACAGAGCAACTATATCATCTCAGAATGATTCACAGTCACTACAATAATAATAATTAATATTATTTTTTATTAAAACAAACTACAACACCAAAAATAATAATAAAAACTGCTGTTCTGATTTTGTTGTTTATCTATTTTTGTAGCTGTTATTTATATAAGTTATAGTGATAATAATAATATAAAATAAACTTATCTTAAATTAAAAATGATATTAGTCAAAAATGAAAATGATATTACATCAGTGTCAGTAGAGGATTTTAAAACTTTAAATGATACTTTTCTTAAAAGCATAAAGTTTATGAGCATTAAAAATGAATGGCACATTTAGGGGAAAAAATCTAAACATTTACAAAACAAAGTCTAAATGTGAGAGTATTACTCTGAATGAGGGCCTTGCAAACACTGCATCTACTTCAGCAGCAGTACACTGAGTCTGACAGGTTTGTTAAGTGGAAAGTCCACCCTGGATGCTGCGTGGATACACTGTTTGTTTAATCTAAAGCAATAAAGGCAGACGCCACACATCCAGTGGAACTTTCTTGAGTATATCAGCTTAAGGACAGGGAGTTGTAACACTGATAGCGGGTGATGACAGCTACCGCTCACCCTCCCTTCCAATCTGTTCACAGTCTGTTCCCCCGCCTAGAGGAACAGAGTTTAGCCCAGCTCTGAGCATGAGCGTGCATGAACTGTTAGATTATTGACTGGAAAAGCACTGTAGGATGAAGCCCAGATAAAACATGCTACAAATATCACTGCTCAGAAGTGCATAGTATGTTTAATTAGTAACATTTCCCTGGTTCTTGTATACTGACTTGTGAGTCACTTTTTAGCATAAATATATTGACACAATATTTTTAATAACTTAGATTTATTTTTATACATTTAGATTTAGACTTAATAAAATCATATTAAGAAATAAAGCTAATTCATAAACACACTCAGTAAGATTTTTTGAAAGATATTAATACCTATGCATTAATACTATACAGCATGATGTCAAACTGATCAAAAGTGAAGTAAAGACATTTATAATACAATAGACTTCTACTTCAAATAATTAGTGTTCTCTTGAACTTTTAATTTAAGAATCTTACCAACCCTAAATTCTTGAACAGTGGTGTAAATACATGCATACATTCATGGAAATGAAAAAATAAAAAAATAAAAAAAACAATCACAGTTTTAAGGTTATGAGTACATTTGCTAAGTTGTTTAGGATAACACTGCTTTTAAACCAGAGGTTCTCCTCCGTGTGAGTTTTTGTCACAAACAGCTACAAAATCTACATGTGACAAGTGAGGAGACATTTTTGTATTTTTATAATAATCATCATTTTCAAACATTATTCCTCATGCAGTCACACCCTTTTCCTCATGTTTGTCCATATGCTTGCTTTGCTTTTTCCTGTTGCTGGACTGTCCTGCAGCAGGTTTCTCTGGTTCTCCACTGTCTGGTTTGCATTTGCTGGGTGTCTGGCTGTCTTCCTGAGCCAGGACTGTGCTGTGAGCTGGTCTGACTTCATTAGGACTCGCTCGCTGGCTTGAGCTCAGTTTAGAAAGTCTGTCTCTCATCTCCTTCAGTTTCTGATCCACTGTACACTTCTGCAGCTCCAGCATCATCTGCTGCTCCTGCAAGCATGGAGAGCGTGAGAGACAAATACAGAAAGAATGAGAAATATATTTTACAATTGAAATGCATTTGGCCATCCCGTAAATATTGTGGGGGCTGTATAGGGGTCTCCTGTACACCAGCATAAGGTGAGTCAGAATGGCTGTTACCTGAAGCTGTTTGTCAGACCTGGACTCTTTCTTCTCTGGTGGGCTGTGTATGTGCATTGCCCTGTGGAGCCCAGAGGAGAGCTGCTGGTAAACTTCATCAAGTCTGTTTATTTCTCTTTCCACACACAGCACCTGAAGCACAGGTAGATAAAAAATAGGTGTACACTCTTCATAATAAATAAAACACAACACAAAAAGCAACACACAGCTTTCACTCACTGGGACTTGAGTCTTTAGGCCAGTTTGCCCTTGTCCTTCAACAATATACACAAAAGACCACAAAATTGTACCAGTGCTCAGGTGCTTGCTAGGCCTAAGAAAGTTTTCTGTTAAAAACTACTCTAAAATCTCTTACTATTTCCATGTCTCTTTCAGAGTTGGTTTTAGTTCCTGAAGTCTAAAATCAATTGAAGTTAATGTTCTTAATGTTTTAATATACTCTTAATGTCAAAAACACCTTAGATTAGATACTAACCTCTCTGTCAGCAGGTGCTCAGCAAAATGAGTTTCAGTAGGTATTTTTACACGGAAGAAGTCCTCTACTAATGTTCCAAAGGCCTCCGGTGTATTTTCCTCAATCATCTAACATGTGAGCGAAGTCTATTTTAGCTCTTCCTGGATTTCATATATATATAACAAACTATTATGGAAAGCTAGAGCAATCTCTCTTACCTGAGGTTATATAGGTCATTGAGTGTAAGAGAACGGAGAAGAACTGGCCAGCGTTTTGAAGCTTTGTGTAGTAATAAAAGACTTTATAGCAGCAGGCCAGCAGGTTATCACAGTGAGAGGCTGGCACCGTCCTGGCCAATTGCAGCATGACGGGGAAGGAACAAGCTCTGCTCAGAAAATGCACAACATGGTAGCCAAACAGGAAGACAGCAAAATGCTGTGGGGAAAGGTTGTCAAGGGCAACAGGGAACAGGTGCGACAGTTCACTCTCTGCTGGGATGATAATAACTGAAGGAGAAGAAAGCGGATGTAGGTCATTACAAAACTCTGAAACAATCAGAAGACATTACATGGCACCCGAAATGATAAAATAGATAAATAAAATATAAATATAAATAAATAATATTTTTATATTATATTCTTAATTGTTATGTATCAACTTAATTCATTAAAAGTGCATTTCTACTAGCTCACTGAATTCAAATGCACAAATGTGTACTGACCGTCCTCTGTCTTGGGCGTGTGGGCGAGAATCTGGAGTGATTCCTTTATCTCCTGCAGTGTTTTGGACAGAGGCGTCAGAGACACAAACTTGGCCAGTTCCTCTTCACTCACACAGGGAATGGTGCTCTGCTGTTGACCTGACAGATGAGAGCATGTACTGTTAGCACAGCAGGAGCCTTGGGTCAAAGAATACAAACTGGGTTTTAACAAGGTCGAACCTGGATCTGAGGAAGCTGCCTCTATATCTGCACCCACTTTAAACTCTGACATGTCTGCAGGGGAAAACTGTAAAACAATAGAAAAATACTTAATGGGATAGTTCACCAAAAAAAAAAAAAAAAAAAAAAAAAAAATAAGGGGATTAGGGGATTCAGAGTCGATTCTTTTTATTTTATTTATTTATTTATTTTTGGAGAGAGAGACAATAACTTTATTTACCATCGGCTGCACAACTTTGCAGATAGTTTACATTCACAGACAGCTACATTACACACTGCATGAAAGGGCAATATTCGAAATGGCATATTAGGGGCAATTTAAACTTTTATTTAATTTTAGTTTTAGTGATTTTGTTCTGACTTTTTTTTTTCAAAACTAATTTTGAATAGTTTTAGTTAACAAAAACAACACTGCCCAAAAGAGCGCATCAAACATTACACCAAACGGACCACTTTTATGATTATTTTATAATACGATCTGATCATAAAATGATTTGTTTTTCATCAAGGTTTTTTTTTTTTTTACTGAATTGTCCTTTTAATATCACTATTATGTACATTAATTACATATCTATGGCTCTGTGTTCTTTTAATGGGTTTAAAAAAGTAATCTGAATGTATGCAGTGTGAAGACTCTCAAGTGTATTTGTGGATGTTTGTAGCTGTGCTGTCCTGTTGCTGCCAGACCTCCACATTCATCCTGCACAGCACTCCCTCCAAAGATCTCAGCACGGCCTCCATCAGCCCCATCCACAGCTCTGATGCAAACACAAATACTTTCACAGACCTGAGTGTGTATACACATGCAAGGCTCAAGTTAAAAGCAAACTGCTGTCTCACCATGAGCAGTTTCTCTTTTCATCAGATCTTCATTGTCTAGTATTTTTTTCAGCTGGTTCAGTTTTGAGGGTTCCATATTTTCTAAATACAAGATGCACAAGCTGATTAGTTACGGAGACTGATCATGTAATTTTTTTATTTCCATTTTTTTTATCTTCAGTTGACTTCCTTTCCTTCCCTCAAAGGATCAATTTGCTGGCACATGTTCCTGTAAAACTCCTGTGTGTCTTTGCGGTGCTTTGCAAACTAGGATTCCAGATGTAAATTCTGATCCTCTAACTTGTCATACAGCTTTTTCATTAAACTCCAATAAACTCCTCCAGCTCCAATAGTGTAGTTCTGAAACCTTCACATCAATATGGGATTTGACAGAATTCAGAGGAGTTTTTGTATGTTTTTCAGCTGTAAAACATTTCAGATGATTGTCAGTTACTTCCTTTGCAAACAGCAGGTTACTCTGATTCTGCTCCCTCTTCCACCCCTCTCAGAACTAGTGGCTCAGAGCCATCCACCCTACAACACATCACAAAGTACACTCAGAACTGCACCATCTCATTATGCTATTGATTGCCTTAAACGCTGCAAGTGATTTTACTGTAGGCATTAAAATTTAAATTTTAAAATGTAAATTTAAGATGTAAGATTTTATTGCTTGTCTACAAGGGATTAAAAAGTACATTACATTACTTTTTCTCCATTGTAAATGCCCTAGACCTTTAAGGTCTTCTAATAGTTTGATGTTGTCTGTGGCTCGGTCTCGTCTAAGATTAAAAGGAAACTGTGCCTTTTCTAACTGCTGCCCCTTGATTGTAGAATGAGTTACTGGCACATATAAGGTTGTCTCATGAGTGTTGGAATTTTTAAATCTTCATTGAAGTCGTATCTCTTCTCTCTGGCTTTTCAATCATTGTAATTCTCTTTAATATGTATATTTATGTAACTGTGCTTAACTGTTTTGTGTAGAAATTATCAGATTGTACAGCACTTTGGTCAGCAGCTGCTGTCTTAAATGAGCTCTACAGTAGACATAAAATTGCCTTGCCTTGCATCACAACATTATAATGTACAACACAAAAAAAATGGATATTCATTTCGAGAGCTGCTAATGTATCAAGGTTTGTAAGGAGATATGAAGCAACATTGATATAATTAGAAATGTTTCATGAGCAGCAAATCAGCACATAAGAATAATTTCTGTAGCATCATGTGACACTGAAGACTGCAGTAATGGCTGCTGAAAATTCAGCTTTACCATCACAGGAATACATTATTACAATAGAAAATGGGTTTTGTGTTATTTCACAATATTTTTTATCAAAAAATGCAGAGTGGAACGCATGGTTTTTGCCTATGCAGGTACAAGAGGACGCCCCTATGAAAAGAAACAAAATAGATACATTGCATGCTCTGGTTTGTTTTTTTAAGAGTGTAAAGGGCCATTGACAGAGAATGTGTTTTTGCATTACACTGCACTGCTTTTCCACTGTGTTCTATGTAAAGAAAACAAGAAAAGAATAAAGACAGATGCGTTTGACATTTGCACTGCATCTAGCATATTTTGCAGCAGCTTGTGCATGGAACGCTGTTCTAAAAATGCAGTTTTTTAGTTAAAAGATGTTAAACTGTTAAAAAACTAGTCTCAAGAGCTTGTGATGTTGAGAAAGTGTCCACTAGATTCCTACAACATGCTCTGACCTGCATCTGAGGTGGACGAACTTCCACAGTGAGGCTCTCTGGGCGCACAAGTGATTGAAGGTGCCTTATGGGCATTTGTGACATTCCTCAATTGATTCAGCACCTGTGCGTTTTCCATATGTGCCGGGCTAGTAGGAAATAGGATCAGAGCTGCCTTGAGGACAAAAGTACCCTACTGGACAGGGTTGATCACTATAATGGTGTGAACCTAGTAAACAGATCCTTAAATTAGTAAACATTATCAATCAGTGCTTCTACTGTTTGTACTATGGGAGCAGTTCAGTACTGACCCTGAGGACAGCGATGTCCTGGAGGGCAGAGGAGGCACTGGAGGTGGGGGGAAGCGACTGAGCCGATAAGTGCCAGCCCCACACAGCACACAGCTGCTTTCCTGAAACTTCCAGAGACATCTGCAAAAAGAGATAAATAATTTTATCTTAATCATATTTATATTTAAATTATTCATATCATATAATAATTAATATGAAATTATACAACTATACTATAAATGTCCAACCTTACCCAGATACATATAGTACACTCACACTAAGTGGCATGTACTATATAGTAAATCTCAAATACTTGATTATGTCGATGAAAAACTTTTAATATCCCCATATTATTAAAAGTTGCAATATATTCAATATATTATAACCACAATATATTAAAAGTTAAATATATAGTAAATCCTACTTTGTTCACATACAGTATACTCACACAAAGGTATTTATTATATAGCAAATATTAACTGCTTGATTGTTATATTGTCATGAAATTGAACTTTTATCACACAGCTCTATATATAAAGTAGGATATATAATTTATCCAAATTTATCCGTATCCATACAGAACACTCACGTACAGCGATTTATACTATATTGCAAATCTCAACTTCCTGATTTATTTCACTGCAAAATATAACTATATTATCGCCCAGCTCTTTATATAAAATAGGATATATAAGTATGTCCAACTCAATTTGAAATTTGAATTACTAATGTTTTTAAAAGTTAACTTCAAAAGTAATCTAAATGTAAAAATAGAGGAAAGCTAACACGTGGTGTGGTGAACTGTAGGTTCGAGATCCTTCAGGACAGTATTATCCTGCAGGACACGGTGTTGGCTTTCTTGTCTGGGGTCTACAGTATGAACCAGCTCTGCAAGGGGTCTCTGTCACTGAGCCTGTATGATGTATCACTTTATTACACTTCACAGTTATAATATATTCCTTTTATAAACTTTTAAGCACATTTGTAAATATCAATCATGTAGAATTCACACCTACTGTACCTGCAGGACATTCGTTCGAAGTTCGGCATGGGATGCCTGCTGTATTAGGCTGGCCTGTGGTGCGAGGCTCGGGGCAGTAGGTACTAGGAGGGCAAGGCTCAAACTGACTGACAGCATCTGCCCCTGCCTGTGCCCTCATGGTGCCTGCAGGACAGGGCACTGGGAAACCTGTCCCAGTGCACCAATGACCCAGTGGACAAAGGAGGCTTGAGAAATCAGTGAGCCCTAGGGAGATGGTAATAATATCAGAAAGTTTATTGATGAAAGGAACACAAAGATGTAATGTAGATCATCATTTTGAAAATAAAATTAAGCAGTTATACAAGTATATGATTATAGAAGTCTTTTATGCCTACCAAGGCTATTTTTATTTGACAAAAAAAATACAGTAAAAACAGTAACATTGTTAAATATTATTACAATTTAAATGACTGTTTTCTATTTTAAAATTTATTCCTTTGATTCAAAGCTGAATTTTCAGCAGTCATTACCCCAGTCTTTATTAACATATGAAATCATTCTAATACACTGATATGATGCTCAAGAAACATATAATATTATTATCAATAGTGAAAACAGCTTCATATTTTTGTGGAAGCCACACGAGGCATTTTCAAGATTCTTTAATAAATAAAACGTTCAAAAGAATGACATTTATTTGGAATAGAAAACCTTTGTAACAATGTAGAATTCTTTGTCACTTTTGATCAATTTAATGCTGAATTAAAAAAATTAAATCTTACTGACCAGAACTTTTGAACTTTACATAAATGTGTGATTATATATACTATAGTATGTTATACATGGCATGTCAGCCAAAGCCTGTCCAAAAGCAGGACCAGGAGTAAACACACACTCTGGACAGCTACAGTGTAAACACCTCTTGAAATTCGGATCATATAAAACTTATTTATTCATAGGGTTTATAGGAAGATGAATAATGTACCAGCAGGACACGGCCCAGCACACTGTGCTCCCCACTCACACTGGTCTCTGTTGAGCAGAGAAGCATCCTGGGGGCTGTACTCTGAAATGCCAGAGATGCACAGGAATCAAGCAGCACACAAGCCTTTCACCTGGCCAGCCCTGAGGAATAATCAGACACAAAACCCCAATAATTGAATTTTCAGAAAAAAATGTGATGCGTCTACACTGCTGTTTAAAAGTCTGAGGTCAGCAGGATTTTTAATGGAATTAATAGTTTTATTCAGCAAAGGATGCATTGAACTGATAAAAAAGTGACTGGAAATCAGAAGTTAGAAAGATCTTTATTGCCAAGTATGTTTACACACACAAGGAATTTGAGCTTCCAGTGCAGAAAAAAGTACAGATATAGTACAAACATACATGATAGTGGAGACATACATAGGAATTACACAGTAGAGATGAAATACAGTATAACACTAATAAAAGAAAAATAGAAAATTAAATGCAATATAATACAGAAGTAGAAATATAGAGAAATATGTTTTTATGAAGGTAAAATGATGCCTAAAAGATTTGCATGCGCAGGGTAAGATTTGTGGAAGTGTACATAAGATTGTAAGCATAACATAAATTTGCATGTTCAAGAGAGGATTTGTAAAGGTGTAAAACGCGTTTCAAGTGCAAGAAAGAAAGATTTGCAGCATTTTACTGTTTTTTTGTAAGTGTAATTCATGTATTGTGAAACTGCAGCTTCATGCTAACACAAAATAAATATGATCTGTATTCTTCTGACTTCCATTTTTCCGTGCTTACATTTTTGGAATGTTTTTTTTTTTTTTTTTTTTTTTGCCCTAAATAATGACAAAAAGCATTGCAAAAGCATTGCTGTGATGATCAGCAATTTGCAAGCAAAAACAACAGTTTAAAGAACAGCAAAATGGATTGAGCAAATAGAACTATCTGTATGCATCACAGAAAAAAATGTATCATGTTTTAAACAAAAAAACATTAACGAACACAACTGTTTTCAACATTCATAGTAATAAGAAATGTTTTTTGAGCATCAAATCAGCATATTAGAATGATGACTGGAGTAATGACTGCTGAAAATTAAACTTTGACATCACAGCAATAAATTGCATTTTAAATCATATTAAAACACAAAACAATTTCACAATATTACTGTTATACTGTATTTTGATTAAATAAAAGCAAATTTGGTAAGCAACTAAGCATAAGAGATCTCTTTCAAACACATTAAAAAATCTAATCGACCCCACATTTCTGAATAGTAAATAATAAAATAAGAGCGTGCCAAGTTTGTTTTAAGTTTATTTTCTAAAGGTCCACAAGGTCATAAGTGCCCATGGTTGAAGAAGCACCCTCATGTGATCTGTGAACATACTTGCAGAACTTTCCTGGTGGACACGGCAAACACTCTCTCTCCTCTAGCAGACCCCCGACCTCAGGTGGGGTATATGTGCCATTGTGACAGGGCTGAGGAACCATTGTGGCTGCAATTACAAGCAAAATCAGATAATGTGCAAGTACTAATGATACTGCAGATATAATACAGAGAGTTACAGCAGCAGGGTTACCTGCAGGGGGGTAGGAGTGTGGGGGGCAAGGCTGGGGGTCTCCGATAATTGCCTCCTCACAGTAATAGCCTGGACGACAGGGGATGCAGTTATCCAAGCCCGGATTTGGCTGGTACTGTCCCGTGGGGCAGAGCAAGGCCAGGGGTGAGCCTAAGAGACAGTAATGACCCTGAAAGAGCAAAACCTATAAGTCAGGCAGTATGCTCAGATTAAAAAGAGATAGAAGGGTATGAAGGAGGCCAAACCAACTTTGGGGCAGAGGAAGGCATGCGGGGTGGTGGAGGAGAAGTCTATGGGGCAGTAAAAACCTGCAGCACAGTGTCCAGTTGGAGCATCCAGGCCCTCGCTGGCACAATGATGCCCTGCTGGGCATGGAAGACAGCTTTCTATGAAGTAACCCCCTGTGGGCAGATCAATATTTTGGACACAAAACAATGTATGTTAGTAAATAAAGAAGGTAAATAAAATATTAATGTGCAAAAGGTTCCAGAGAATATGGAAAGGACTACATTTAGAAGCATGTGAATTATTTAAAAGTGTATTGCTAGAGTGAATTTATAACAGCAACTAAAGTTGAATCTGTGCAATATTATTTACGCACTGGTGCTTTTAAGCCACACAGCCTATTGTTTTTGATAGCTCATTTATTTTGATGTGCTACCCCTGGTTAATTATTCAGATGCATTTAAATGTTGCTCCTCTTGTGGTTTTTTGATGCGTGTAATATAACTGCCCTTTTGAACAGCTTCAATATGTTTTCCTTAGAGGCTCTAAATGTTTTATAGATTATATTAAAATAAACGTCTGGCTCTGAACACACTGGTGAGGTTACGAATGCTGCCAGCTGGGCAAGGCAGAGGCATTAGGGTTCCAGAAGGGCAAAAGTGACCTTGCAGACAGGGGCCAATCCTGAGGTAGCCAGCTGCATTCAGAGGAGGAGGATTTGGAGACCCTCCTTGGCAATTGGTCCATATGATACAGCCACAGAGCAAAACCAAAGTGTGGGATGATAACAAACCCACATACCCTGTGGTTGTGATGTTCCAGGTTGCAGTAGAGGCCGGTAGGACAGGGCACACAGGCAGCCTCTGACTGAGCCCTGGTAACCTGTCCCAGTGTGCCCACAGGAAAAGGTACAGCTGCAGCAGTGCCAAAAGGGCAAAAATGACCTGATGCAACACAGGAAAGATGATTGTGAGCAAAAATCATTGTACTGTATATATACTACTGTTCAAAAGTTTGGAGTCAGTTTTAAATGAATTAAAACTGGTATTCAGCAAGAACACATGAAATTGATCAAAAGTGACAGTAAAGACATTTATAATTTTTATATATTCTATTCATCAAATGAACCTGACAATGATGTCATGAAGATGTATCATGGTTTATATAAAAATACTAAGCAGCACAACTGTTGTCAACATATTAAGAATTTGTTTTTAGCAACAACCCAGCATATTAGAATGATTTCTGAAGGATCATGTGACCAAAAAAATAAATAAAAAATCTTTACTGATTGCAAACTTTTGAATGGCAGTGTATGATGGAAAAAAAGGATTTGCAGCAGAATAGAAAAACAATTATTCATGAGCCACATAGTGCCATCTGGGCATGAGAGACAATGGGCAGCGCCAGGAGCACTGCTGTATGTGACAGGCTCACAAGGCAATTCCAATGGAGTACCAATGGGATAACTGTGTCCACTCGGACAAATATAACCCTGTAGTCCATCTACCGGTCGAGCACTACACCTGCCATTGATACACACATATCTGTGAGGGAGAAATAAGGCTGTCATCATTTTTTAAGTGTACACCAGGTTATAGATGCCTGATGAATAAACCTTCTCGACAAGCCAATCGCAAAAGCACTTCATTGCCACTCCACTGTATCTGTTTTCCAACCCAGCCACAACTGGATAGAAAGTGGATCCACAGAGTCGTTTTAATAAGTTTTGTAACCATTTCCTGCACTTTACGTAACATTTCAGTAATGGAGAATATCAATAATAGTTTCAACACTACTCAGTAATGGACAATAAATCTTTAACATCTGAAAACGTGCCATTAGCAATACATGAGTGCACCTGGCTGGCACAACTCAAGAGGGTGTGGGTGTACTGTTGTCAGATGACTGTGTTTAGATACTGAAAAGCATAGATATATTTACCCAGCATCACAGAGAGCTGCTTCTGATGGATGGACCATAGCAGTCTGCACACAGAAGTACCCAGGAGGACATGGCTGGCACTGCTCTGTCCCACTCAACCATGGGGAGCTGGAGAACGTTCCAGCGGGGCATGGGAGAGGAAAGCCAATACCAGTTGGACAATAATGGCCAGGCGGGTGCAAGTTGTTGCCTGTAGATTCAATCTGCAAATCACACATTGTAAATTAGTTTAACCCTTTGTGAACACACAGTGTCTTTATTAAGAGACAGAACAATATATACCAGATTTCAAGTGCCATTTGGGCTTGTAGCCCCTAAAGGGCAGTGAAATCCATCCTGGCAGCACCCTGTAGGCTCTGAAAGACCATGGCAAGCACAAAACATGCCTAGACAAACAGATTACATGAATTAGATGTTTTTTTCTCCACATACAGAGAATTTTAGACAGAAAATATTACTGACCCACAAACTTTGAACGGTAGTCTATACATGCAATAAATCTTTTTGTTGTCATGTTGTCACCTGCAGGACATGGTAGACATTCATCTTTACTGGCTGTCCCAGACTGTGCCTGCACTGTTCCTGGAGGACAGGGTAACTGAGTGCCCTGTGATGTGCCCGTGGGGCAGAAATGCCCCGGCAGACATGGAAGAGGTTCTGCTACTGCTTCCCCCGCATTGTAATACAATAGGATCTATTGTTATAGACTTATAAGAGTACATAGACAGTTTTAAATGAATTTTCTTGTAAACAGAATAAATAACGCACCCTGACGGTAGAAGCATAATGGGCATGGCTAACAATTTCCTTGGTGACTTTTGCCCATGACGGAGCTGTAAGTGCTTGCAGTGCAGGCCAGGGGCTTGTGTGGGCCTGCTGGGCAATAGAAACCGGAAGGACAGAGACTCTGCTCCAGACTGCTGGAGCCCCAGTCATAGTAGTAGCCTGCAGAACATTCACCTACATGGTACAATTGAATTAGACAATAATAGAATATGACTCATGGTTGCATCATGCAAATACAAACTCTGCCATATCAGTGCCTTAGTGGTATTTTTTATGATTTTCAACCAGGGGTCTGTAAAAGGATAAAAAAGAATAAAGAAAACAATTTTCTTTAAAAATGTTCATGATATTTGAATGAAATAATAGAATTATTTTGCTCAGTCAGATCAAATGATTAAAATGATTTTGAAGAAAAATTGGTGTGCAGAGCATTTTTGTCTTTGATGTAAATTATATTTATATGATAAATTGATGAAATAGTGATCTGATTTAATATATATACTGTGTGTGTGTGTGTGTGTGTGGTGTGTGTGTATATATATATATATATATATATTATATAATATATAGATACATATTTATATATATATATATATATACATATAATATATATATATCTTATATATATAATATGATATTTTTATATATACATATATATATATATAAATGTATAAGGGGGTTTCGGACAGGGATTGCCTTCTCAAAGAAAAGAATCGACTTTGAACTCCCCCTAAGAGTTTAGGGATTCAACACTTCAACTTCCATTGACGACTACACATCACCAGTGGTAAAACATTTGGCAATAATGACGTCTGTCTACACTGCATGTTTACATTGGCTATATATAAAACACTGTTATATTAGAGATGCTGCTAAATGTATATATTAGTGGTAGAAGTTTGTCATGCCCTTGACATATATGTTCTTATAATATCTAATGGCCTAAAGTCTAATATATCAGCACAAATAGGCTCTATTAGTGCGCAGCATAGTTATGTAACATGAGGTGTTTGAGATTTTATGCGTGGTTGTGATAAAAACTAAAAATGTTAAAGCACTGAAAAAAGGCAATTAAAACAAATTACAGGGATGTGCCCAGCATATTTTGAGAACTGGAGCTTGTAGCCTAGAAATTTTTTTTATATCTAAAGATGTGAAAGAACTCACTTACAGAAAACAATATATTGATTTAAATTTTCTAAGACCACTTTTTGTTGGTAAAAGTCATATGCGAGTTTAGGCCTCCACACCTGAGAAGCCAAAGGCCTGCATTAAATGGAGCTCATACATAATGAGAACCATTCGTCAGGATATGTGTCACTGATGAGTTACAACTTCTATATATAGTTATGTTTGTAGTTTATTTAGAATATATTTCCTTATCCCACAACATAATTTCATATTCACTGTGACAGAGTTTAGTTGAGGAAAAATCAAAGCTGACTTTCAAAACTGAATTGTTCTGCATCCATTACTCAAGTGACACAATCCTTCAGAAATCCTAACAATCTTATTCTACAGGGATAACACATTGTGTGAAAGAAGCTATAATGAAAGAACTGATGTTACTGCATGTACATCATACATGGTGGCTGTTATTGAAACTTCATAATATTTCCACTTTAGCGGACAACTAGTTGTTTACCAGCCCTCAAAAAAAAGCGGATTACTGTTTAGCTTCATGTGGTTAAGGAAATCAAATCATTAGAGAAGATTCCTCTCATCGCTTTAAGCTGTAAATGTAAAAACTTGAAGAAACAGTCTCGCTGGCGTTGTCTTGCCTGTTGGTGTGGGCGTATTCAAAATGCCGCGCGACTTCAGGGAAACATTTTCTCACTTCGCAACAAAGATGAGGGAGCGTGGAAACACGGACACCGGTTGTTTTCATATGGATTTACTTTATCACAGAATATGTGTTTTCAGCAGCACTTGTTTAGTTGAAAAGTAGACCTGGCAGGCTTTCTATAGAATCTCTCTCATGTTCGTAACATTCCATGAGTTACAGTTTTTTTCACTGAAGCTCATTGAAGATCAGCGCAGCAAAGGCTGCAAGACATCACTCCTTGTTTGTTATCTTTCATTTTTTTTAAGTGCCATACACCAAAAAAGCAGTACATTGCCACTTCTCTGACCATCAAAAATGAAAGTGTAATTTACGGTATCAGGAGGAAAATACCCAATCGTTTTTTTGTTAATCGTTCAATCCCCAGCTCCCAATTCCTGACGACTGCTTCTCTAATCTCGGGGAGTTCAATGTGGGATTCCCAAAACGCTTTCGTTTGAAAGATAGATCAGTGCCGAGTTTATTTGGACCAGATTGCTACACTGAATCACAACCTGTAAGTAGGAGAGCCTGAATCACAGGGCTGAGGAAGAGATGAACCCACTGGGCAATAAGACCCTACAGAAAAGATTCATTGAGCTTTAGCCATCAGTAGGTACAGTAATAATCATGATCTTATATGGAGATAAATAGTTCACCTTATTGAAAATGCCATACTTTAAAATAGAGATGTCTGGTTTGTGAACAAATTGTTCTTTTAAGTCAATGAAAAGTAAAAAAAAAAAAAAAAAAATCTAAATGACATTGTTACTCTTTGAACTAGGTACTCTTTGAAGGTTTTTAGTAAATAATGACATACATTTTGGTCTGTGTTGCTCACCCAGAGAATAAATTTGGAATATTGCACACAAGCCATATAAACAACATTTATAATGGTTTATAATAAGTTTATAATAACATTTTTGAAGCTTGAAAGCTCCAGTACCCATTTATTGTAATTGCATAGAAAACCCGGACTTTTTTTAATATCTCCTTTTGTGTTCCACAGAAGAAATTCACACAGTTTTGTAATGACATTTGAGTTAGTAAACTATGACACTTTTGGGTGAACGATCCTTTTAATTCAATTTTAAAGAAGTATTTTAAAAACAAATATGCCAGTGTGCACTGTGTACCTGTAGGACACAGGTCTCCCTTGAAGCCAGTGCATGTTTCTGTGATTTGTAGAGGTGATTCTGAATAACCTTCAGACTCAGTTAAATCTAATAGAGGTCTGGGATCCAGATTGGTCCAATCTTTGGCACCATCTCCTTGAAAAGTATCAGTCGGTTTTAACAGGCTCATCCATTACCATATAAATGATTTATTGCCATACCATGAATCCTACCTAAAATGTGAATTGAGCAGGCTATGTTGTGCTTCAGAAAGCAAAGATCATACTTTCGGAAGTGGGATGAAGGTATGAGGTCACAAAAACAAGTCTGCTGAGAGGGTGTGGCCTGAGGTGCAGCAGTATCTGCGCCGCTAATGCAATAGTGACCTGGAGAGCAAAACCCTATAGAGAGGCAAGCATAACATAGGCATCACTTCTGATCATCTTTCGGTTAAATTATTTTGTGGTTTACCGTGTAATATTTATGATCTGACAACCTGAGGGCTGAGAGGGGCCTGGTGCAATGCAATATCTGCTTGGAGGGCAAGGGGAGCAGTCATTATGAGAGGTGGCCTCTTTATCCTGGAGAATGAAACTGACAGGACATGGTAACGGAGCACTACTTAGCAGCAGTAATATCTTGCCGGACATATATATCCACATGTCTGAGAGACTGGGGCAGGCTCTGTGGCTCCAGCTGAACAGAAATGACCTTTTATGGAGGGAGAACGAGATGTTAAGATACACATCAGCAGACCAGGCTCTAATGGGAATTTCGGTGGCACTGACCTGCAGAGCAGGGTCCGGTGGGGCTGATTAGTGCGCTGGTGTTACAGTAGAATCCGAGAGGACATGGAGAGCAATCCAGCTGAGATTGTAACCCCTCAATTATACTCGCAGTGCCTGCAGGATAGGGAAGTGGGGTGGTGCAACCCTCCAAACAGTAAAAACCTAGTAGAAGAAAAAGCATAAGTAATACAATTCACTTGTTATTATTATAAAACCATCACTGTATTACTTTAAAGTGAAAAAAAAAAAAATCATTCTGTTTTGTTGTAATTAAAATCATTGAAAATAAATGACTATAGTACAACAATTGTCCTTAAAATAACGTCAATGCAAAACATAAATGAAGACTTAGTTTACTTTATGAAATACATTTGAATTTGGGGAGAAATATGGCCCAGATATTTCTTTACTGTCATGAAAATGTCTAGGTCATATTTTACTCCAAAATCAAAAGAAAAATAAATGATGTAGCTTATTATTATTATTATTTTAGGACCATTAAGATTTAAAAATGTTAAATATTTAAAAAAATATATTAAAGGAAAATTGTGTTAGAAAAAAAAAAACTGTATTATGGCAATGAAAACCACAATTTGCAGTGAGAATAGTCAAATGTAGATGTAAGCTTAATTTTCTGAAATATATTTCCTTTTATAGTGAATTTGGAAAAAAAAATATGATCCAGACATTTCTTGACACTTAGGGAATCTGTCATATATCACTCCAAAATCAAAGGAAATAATTCATTTTTTTTCTTGAAGCAAATAAACCTATTTTTAGAAACATAAAAAATAAAAAAAAGACATATTTTATTTTTTTATAAAAATCATTGTATTATAGTATTGTTTTACTGTAATGTAAAAAATATCTTGCATTACAGCAATGAGAATCATTACTGAAAACAATGGAAATAATAGAAGTAAAATGTCAAGATAGTCAGGGTAACTATAAAAAGTATGGTAAAACGTGTATTTGTCCGAAAAATAATGCAAAATTTAGTCAATGCAGTGTATAAATGTAGAATTTATTTTATAATTTTTTTCTTTATGATTTTGCAGTGAATTATGACCCCGACATTTTTTTAAACAGGCTTTGAGAGACTCCAAAGTATCAATATACTATTTACCTGGTGGGCAAGATTGACAGGAAGGCTGGTATGGCAGAGGCTGATAAGTATCAGGCAGACAGATGGCAGGCTGGACACTGCCACACGGACATGAGTGACCAGACGGACACTGACAGTCTGAACAGACAGATCATAAAGGTAAGAGACTGGCAGTATATAAACAGATGATGTCTAGACATCTCATGGCAACAGTACTAAATAATTCAGACAGCACTAGGGCAACCCTGTAGAGATGCCATGGTTAGTCACAAAGATAAATGGCAGGAGGAAGTAGACACCGTCTCTCTCTATTTATGAAACCCGCTCAGTCCTCTGTATATCTAGTACCCTAGTTTAACTGATGCCCAGAGGACAATATGGATTTCTGCCTTGTCAGTATTACATCCTACCGGAATGATGTCCTGTTACAGAACCGGCTGGACAGAAACTGCCCTCAGGACAGCGAAGCTCTGCAGAGCTCTGACTCCAGAGGTACATGGATGACGGTCTGTCTCAGATACAGCACCACGGTGGCTCAGGAAAGAGCCTGTAATACAGAGCAATCAGAGATTATTTGGTTAAACAGCAATGAGAAACAAACACAAGATTATCTTTATACATTAACAAAATATTGTGAGGCTGAATGCTAGTTCTACTCCTGTAAATCAAACTGGAGGTGGCACAGTGATATTTCTTCAAAACATTACAAGATATGCTACATAGCCCAAGGAAAAGTGAAATGTCTAAATAATGTCATTTTTTTCACTCTCATGTCTTTCAAACCTGTATGAGTTTCTTTTTTCAGTGTATAAAAAAGGAGATGTTTCAAATTTTTCTAAAGTAAATCTGGGGTTGTTGAAACTGTTTTCTAACTGTATTTGAAAATATTTTAAAATCTAATTTATTCCTGTGATGGCAAAGCTGAATTTAAGCAGCCATTATTCCAGTCTTCAGTGTGACATGATCTTTCAGAAATCATTCTAATATGCTGATTTGGTCCTCAGGAAACATTTACTATTATTATTATCAAATTTGAAAACAGTTGTGCTGTTTATTTGTGGAAACCGAGATTCAAAAAAAAAAAAATAATAATAATAATAATAATAATAATAATAATACTGATCTCAAACTTTAGAACAGTAGAGTATGTTCCAAAAAGGATAATAAAACTAGTACATACTGTACAACCTGTGTGTTATATTCCAAATCCTTGGATGTCACATGATAGATCTGTGTGAAGAACAGACCAAAATCTATGCCATTATTCACTGAAAGTTTGAAAACCCATCATCAATTCTATAATTATGCAGCATTGTATGAAAAAGAGCAGCGTGATCATTCTGCTACACATCTCATTTATTGTCTTATGAAAGAAAGATAACCATGCAGGTTTGAAATGACATGAGGGTTAGTAAGTGATGGCAGAATTTTCATTTTGGGGTAAATACTTGGTTAAACTCTACCTGGCGGACAGGGTTCTGGTTGTGCACTGCCAACTGGGCAGTAGTGAGCTGCAGGACAGACATCCCCAATGAACTGAATCTGAGAAAAGACCTCTTCCATTGAACAAGTCACAGGTTCTTCACAATCTAAAAAAAAAATCAGTTCATTACCGTTACACTGCTTGTACTTATTGCCATGGTCATAAACCACGGTAGGTGGAGAAAATGACCTGTGCTGTTAAAATACTGAGGCTTAGGGGTATGTGATTATTGAATACAGTAGTATCCATGACTACAGGGTCCAGAGGGTGAATTCAGCCCAGGTTCTGCACAGTATTGTCCGGGTGTGCAGATGCTGCTCCTATTCAAACACCCACAATGTTAGTTTCATTCATCCGTATTTAACAGCGTGACTATGCTACATATGTTGGAATAAGACCTTCTAATGAACCAAATGTGCCCAGAGGACAGGGCTCCATATGGCTGGCACCCGCTGGGCAATAGAAACCAGCTGTGCATCTGCCTCCCGTGGAATCTCCAATTGGCTCTGAGAGCAAGGCACCTTGGCTGCACACGTAACTGTAAAATCTGAGAGATTATCATTAGAAAACAAGCCTATATTATTCAACAGGACATTTGAGTAGACTTTGCAGGAGCTGAGCTGGCTAATAACAGTTGCCTGGGCGTGTCCAGCCCAGAGGAGCTGCAGTATTTACCAGGGGGGCAGGAAATACACTGATTCTTGCTGGTCAGGCCTAACTGACCATTAAAAGTGCCCACAGGGCAGGGAAAGCTCACTCCCGACTGTGACTGTTTCCCGACTGTGCCTGTTTAAAATACAAAGTAAAAAGAGGGGTCAAGTGTCCTCATCTTGCACTCACAGTAATTTTAGGACTACCTGGAGGGCAGTAATATCCCCTTGAACAGGGCATAGGTATGGACGTTCCACCTGTTACTGTGTCTGAACCGGCACAAAAATATCCAGTCGAACACACAGAACATTCTGCCTATTTATCTTTAAGTTTTTATAGTGTTTTTGTTTTGTTTTCTTAATTATAGATAGTTTTACTTGCCCCCAACTCACACTTTCAATCATAAATTATGAAATCCAAAAAATAAATATATTAATCATTACACTTTTAAAAACTATGTTGATTTTAAATTAAAAAAGTGAAATAATAATTGGCTATTTGAATATTTATTGTGTGAAAATTATTTATAGCAATTTTTTAAATATTACTGCTGTACACCTGTTTTGGAATCATTCAAAATAATAACTGTTACATAATAAATGTTTTTCTAATGGTATTATCATAAACTTGTTTACTTGTTTACCAAGTAGAAAAGTGACAGTAAAGATCATTATCAAGAAAATATGAAAAATCAAAGGTAAATATCACATGCAATAGGAATATTTTATATAGTGAAATTAGAAGTTATTTCCTTCAAAAATAGCTCAAAATATAACCTCCATAATTTTTACCACAGAATGCTCATTTTTTTAGATGTTGAAATCAGTTTTTTAGGATTATTTATTTACTATTATAGTACTGATTAATATTTTATGTGCTTTTGTCAATTGTATTATTTTTTATTTAGCTTTAATTTATTTTCATTTCAGTTTTAATTGTAGTAAGTTTAATTTCAATTAAAACATATTTTAAAACTTACTGTCTTAAATTATGTTTTTATGCTTTTCAAATTTGTATTTTTAGATTTTTAATAGTTTTAGTTACACAATAATTGGAATTTTGAAGGAACGGCTTTTATATTATCAATTTCAACAGGTTTAAACAATCAAGCCTCGCCCTCTTCTGACCTGCCCCTGGAGGTTCTGCTATGTCCCAAACGGACAGGGAATCTGGACAGGGCTGGCAGGTGGACACATATACCCAGGTGAGCAGATGAAGTGGGCAGGCTGGCTGGAATTTTGACCCTGTGGGCAGTAGCAGCCCATCTGGCACACATGAGAAGGGGAGGAGAGCCCCCTACTGGAACAAGCAAATCCTACAAAGCAAATGTCCACAAATCAGTAGAGACCAAATGATCTAAAAAATGAAGTCTGAAGTCTCCAAAAGAGCAGCACTGACCTGGAGGACAAGGCAGACAGTCAGACAGCTTAGTGTTCTTGCTGCTGTTACTGTAGTGGCCTGCTGGACAAGGCTCATGGGGACGAGGACCCTATGGGACAGAAGTGTCCTTGAATACATCTACCACCTGTTCCTCCATCCACAGGTGTGGGGGACATGGCTCCGGAGAGACAAAAATGTTCAACATCGCACAGTCCAGACACATTACTCTGTCCAGGAGACTCGGAGAAGAAACCTGCCTGGTGGAAAGTTTGTGGGACATTTCTCAGCCGAGTTTTGACAGATGCTGAAAGCACAAGGGGCTGTGACTGAAAATGGTGTGACTCAAATGGTTCGAAGAAATAGGGCAGCATCACCCTCTGAGAATAAGAGATGTGTAACACTGAGAAATGACTTGATAGGTGTTCAGTCGCTTGTAGAAATGGTACCTGGAGGGCAGGGTAAACAGTCTTCACAGCTGGTCATCCTTGTATGGGAATTTATAGTCCCTGCTGGACAGGGGTGTTGATTTTGTAGACGTGTGCCTGTAGGGCAATTATGGCCCACTGGGCATTCAATGCCCTCAAAAGAGGAACCATTGACAGAACAGTAGTAACTGAAAAGTAGTAGTAATTGAAAGAATGCAAATTTAATAATAGGTTTTCTGAACACGCCACCATCTACTATTGGGCGACTGATAAGATAGCACCGCCTTCAAATGTGCAACAGTGCCCACCCAATTTTATTTATTTTTTATTTTAAAAATGTCTTCGTTAAAGGGTTATTATTTGGTTATTAACCAAATTAACCAGATATGAGATGAATCACAACATTACAAACTTCAATTTGAAGAAAAAATAAATAAATTTTGACAAAAAGATAAAGGTACAAGACTGTGTACTTAACAACTTAAATGAGGGAAAGAACTACAATCCCATGAAGCATTGCAAATGACAATCAAATTTAAAATTTCGTAGCTCACAGTTTGTCTTTAAAGGTTCATAAGTTATTGCTCAAAAGCAGTTCCCCACTGAAGAAAATGAATGGGATTTTTACTTCTGAAAACCACTGGTTGCACTCTATTGTTACTGTTACTCTGTCAGATTTGTTGCAATGTTTTGAAAGCATAACAGAGTTTTCGGAGCATTAATGTGTAATTGTCACACTTCTAGCTGTCTTTGCACAACCTGGGATACCATATTGAACATGAAAAAATGATACTCTTCACCTTTAAATGTTTAACATTCTTGTGTATGTGTAAGTGTATCTACCCTTGGGGACACAGGCTGCAGCTGGCCTGTCTCTCTCTACTGCTGAAGGATCCTTCTGGACAGACTTGAGGAGTGCCTGAGCCTCTAAAGCAAAAATAACCTGTGCGGGAGCGGAAAACAGGATGAGGTGGGCCGGTTTGAGGGGAAGGTGGGTGTTTTAATCTGTGTTGAATTGGGGGATCTGTCAATTACCTGTCGGACACGGTCCTCCGCTGTGATCGTTGATTGGGCTGTTGGGGAGTACACGTATACATATTAATTATCAACATTTATCATCAAAACGTTTCATCGTTTTTTTCATAATATAAATAATATATACAACTTACCTTAATATAAAGCAAAAACAATTTAATGTTTCTTTCTCAGGAAAAAAAAAAAAAAAAAAAAAAATGTAATATATATTTAGTATTTGCATCTTAGTGCTTCCATCCAGAATTTTTTATGCAATATCTCAAATGTCTATCTTTAAAATTCTCTGGCTACATTTACCTGCAGACTGTGTGTGAGGTTGAGGTGAGATGTTCCCATCTGTGCAGTAACATCCCTCAGAGCATTTTCCTGTGACAGACGTGGAGTTCTGAAGTGAGTAGTAGTGTCCTCCATCACATTCCCTACACTCAGAGAGGACACTCAAACCAGAGTCAGGGCTGTATGTCCCTGCTGGACAAGGTCTCCGGTCATACCCTGTGCCTTCAAGACAGTAGAAACCTAAAGGGCAGACAGATAACAGCATAAATATTATTGCTGAATTTGGGTGGAACCAGTCAAAATGTTTATGTAACGAGTCTCTCCACTGTGTGGTGCTGTTTGCAATTTAATTGAGTTTCTTGAACCTCTCATATATTTAGGTAGTAATTAATTGACACTACTTTCACTAATATTCTAGTATCACCATATAATGGATATGTTTGGAATAGCATACTACCATACTATTTTTACTATCTCTGTAGTATATAGTATAGTAAAGTAAAAAAACAAAAAACCGGACTGGAACTGAAAGTCATATCAACTGTGCTATAAAGTCACATTTATTTTTTAATGTAAAAAATACAAATAAAAAAAGTTTTTATTTTATACATTAAAAATAATGTCTAATTCTATTTGAATTATTATTTGATCTGATTGCAAAGTATAGATATATCAATATAACAAAAAAGTTCAAGATGTTTGACATCACATGCTGGGACATCTAAACAGATATAAATGAAGAACATGAAATAATTTATTTTATGCATTAAAAAAAATTATATGTGATTTTATTTGAATTATTTGATTTTTACAAAACTTTCACAATAACAATTTTTATAAAAACGATAACTGGATGTCTCTCATAGAATTAAATATGCATGGGTAAAATAGCACACTACTGTTTAAAATATGAAGAGTTGCATAATGCATACTGTTTCACATACTTTTTTAAAAATTGTAAGGAGTATATAGAGCGCAGCATCCAGTAAGCAGTACACTAGTACTCCATTTCGAAGATAATCAACAAAAGACATCACCAACCATCTGGGCACAGCAGCCGGGCTCTATCCACACAGTACCACTGAGAGGCCTGAGTGACGGTTACAAAAGTCCCAGGATCACATGGCACAGGGCGAGTGGTTCCTGGAGGACAATAATGACCCTCTGGGCAGATGTGGCCAGAGACTCCATCAATAGGAGTAGGAGTCTCAGCTTTCTCGGCACAATAAAACCTTTCAGGGACATACAGTACAGTATGATGCCAAAGGTTAATCCAGTCAGTAATGCAATTACAGTGTATGTATTACTTGGCACATACCCATCAGAGCAGAGTCCACATGGTTCAGTCAGACCAGTAGAGGCACAGTTAAACCCTCCAGGGCATGACTGGCACTCCTCAGCACTCCTTAGTCCTGTACTGTTTTTATTATATTAAAAAATATAATAAAAATATATATAAAATTATGAAATCTGTATCAGCCAGAATTTTAATAGCAGTACATCCCTATTATTAAACTGTGTCGTCCTTAGTACAAAATATCTCATAAGACAGGCCTAATAAAGGCTGATTTTAGTGAGTGAAATTACTGAAATACCTTTTGGACAATAGTGACCAACTGGACAAACAGCCACTGTAGGACCATCCATAGGACTGGGTGAATGGGAGCCTTCTCTACACCAGAAACCAGCCAAACACAGTCCTACAAACAATCATTCAAACACAGGGCTTGTAAAGCCTGTATAGGACATGTGTGATAACATCACAATTCAGACTTTTTATTGAAATTTCATCAGTCTCACCTGTAGGTTCTTCAGTCCAGCATCTGGACAGTAATGTCCTGACGGACACGATAGACAGCTGTTTTGGCTGTCAATGAGCTCACGAGGGTTATAGGTGCCAGCAGGGCATGGAAATTGTTCAGCAGAGCCTGTTCCTTTAAGACAGTAATGTCCCTTCGGACAAGACTGCAGGACAGACATATTTGCAGCCCCAAATGTTTCATCACAATAAAACCCTGGTGTAGGAGAAACATTGAAAATAGGTTACAAGCTTCAGTATGCTTTTCAGAAATAGAAATGTGGGAGTGTGTCACACAGTTTGCTTTAGATGGCTGCAGCTTGCCTGATTCAAAGATTGTTCAGTTCGCCTGCTTCTGCTTGTCCTGATATGTCCCAGTTGGACAAAGAATTGGGACAGGGCTTCCTGGGGGACAGTAATGACTGACCAGACATGGCAGAGCTAGGTCATCTGTCTGGCCAACCTACCAAAAAAAGGACAAGGACAAGTTGTAGAAATTGTTTAAATTGGGTTTTGCACAGTGATGGTCTGTGCTGTTCTCACCCTGCATGCAGGGTGCAGTAGGAGCTTGAAGGCCTGGGATAGCACAGTAGTAACCCGCTCTACAGGGCTGACACTCATCCTTGCTCATGAGGCCCGCTGCTGGGGAGAAAATCCCCACTGGACATGGCTGTGGTGCACTGGAGCCCTCTCTGGGAAAACAATAGCTTTTCATAACTAAAATAAATTTGACTGAGGCTGGTTTTAAATCAGCTACATCTAAATGACTCAGTAATTACCACAGTAAGTTCCTGGAGGGCAGATACTGCCAGTGACCATCTGTAGGCCTGGATGAAGTGGCTTCCTTTGTGCAGTAATATCCAGGAGAGCACGGTCCACTCAGCAGGGCCAGACCTGTTTCAGAAGGTCAGGTATAAACAAACCATTTTGCAAAAGCACACATGGAAGTCATAGCTTTGTATCAGGTGATTACGCACTGGTTGACTTCTTCAGAAAGCTCCTGGAGGGCAAGACAGAGACTCAGAGACTCTGCCCCCAGTGGAGGAAGCAGGGCAGTTAGCATTAGTGTAGTTGTCCAGGTCAAAGGGCTGAGCGTTCCAGGCAGCAGATACACCGAACCAGCCCGTGTGATGATTTCATTTGTTGAAACTCAAATTGGGTTCAATATTTAGTTGAAATGTTGATTGTTTTACTCTGGTGATGCACTCACCAGCTTTACATTTCCCAGACACAGTGGACAGGCACTCTTTCTCACAGCAGTGGCCTGGAGGTGAGGGCAGGCAGCTGTCCAGGCTGTGGGTCATCGGCTCGGGGTTGTAATAGCCTCGTGGGCAAGGGAACTGGGTGGCATGCTTTGTTCCTGTAAATAAAGATCAGCACTGGCATATTACTGAGGTGTGAATTCTTTAAAGAAACATATATTATTTAATGAAAATTATACATTGTCTAGTGCCACTAGCAGAAGTATATATATATATATACTTCTATATTTAGTAGAAAAAAATAAAAAATTAAAAACACTAACAACATTATAATATAAATAATTAAAAAAACTAACAAATACACTACAATTAAACACTAGGGATCTGTAAAATTTTTAAACCAAAATGAAACACTCTAAAAACGGCTGGGTTATTTTTTAACCCAAAATGCTGGGGCTGAGTCTGTTGGGTCATCTTGTTGGGTTATTTTATTACTTTTTAAACACTTTTGGGTAGTTTCAATTTTACCAGGTGTTGAGTTAAACCTGCTGGGTTGCAACGCTGGGTTGTTTTCAGGCCAGCACTGGGTTATTTAAACGCGCCTTGAAGATGTTTTAAATCGCTCCCTAACTGTCATTTTGGAAGGACAACGGGCAAAGCAACTGGTTTCAACTGTTTTAAGGTAAGTTTATTTCATGTTTTCGTTAATAATTATTTTAAATTGGCAGAATTATAACTTTTTTGCGGCAACAATACTGTTAAACTTCTACAGGCCAACATTAGTTATGTTAAATGATGAACAGTTTACCTCAAACGGCCATTCTACGTGTACTCGCATAATCATGTTAAGGTATCTGAGACGAAAGATTAATACAGTTTTATTAAGTATCAGACAGTGACGGAACGCTGAAATATGTTAATATCTGTGAAAACAGAGGAAAGAGTCGTTTCTGACACTGAAAAAATGAGCGAATTTAACATTTAAGTGAGTCAAATGAGTTAAAATAAGTGAATATGACTTTCTGCTTCTAATGCAAATGCCTGCAGTTTGTCTATATCGACATGTAAATCATACAAAATTACGTACAATGTCGTCGGACCGCAGATCTAAAAGAACCGACGATCCGGTTAAATAAACCGGTTTCTTTTCAATTCTCGGACAAAGTGATTCCCGAAAAGAATCGACGTCTCAGGGCCTCGATACATTTTAAAGTGCGCGCACGCACAGCGAGTGAGTAGGCCGCGTTAGTGTGATGATTTTTGATGCCTGTGTGGTTTATATAAGTCTCTTTACATACGTAAATAAAGGTTTTTTTGGTAAGTCATAATTCAAAATGTTGTTTTTTCTTGTCAGAAGAGAACATGGATACATTTGTGAGAGAAAAACTCGTCGAGTGCAGTCTTATCGAGACGTCTAACGGTAAGTTCATGTTTATTATACATTTAACATACATAATTGTTTGTCTGTGAAAATCAACTAACTCTTGCGTAACTTAAACGCACATATAATTTTGTTTCGTGCTATAGTTAAAGCTGCACTTTGTAACTTTGTGTTCAGAATGTACATAATTTATAATGAGCGAATTCATCATATACCCCATTTTTCCAGATCTTGTTTTTGACTTGTCCTTAATCACTTTGGTAACGTTACACCTATAACTGTTTATATATGGGCTATTTAAAAGCTGCGGAGTAACCCAGTACCTGCGTGACTTGTCATAGAAATTTATGTGTGCCTATGCAGTGTGATCTCACATATCTGTGTGCCAGTGACTGTGATTGTGTGGTTTCGATATAGCCAGCATATTAATGTAAAACTGTGATTATACTGACTGGAACATCCTATTGATTACACAGTTTGAAAGCACACCTTTCAGCCAATCACTATAGCATATTCAGCTTCTGTAGACCTACTCATAGGTGAATCATTGCTATTAAACAATCTGTATTTTGTTTAATTTATTTTATAGGTTGGAACAAACGTGGAATTCCTTAACCGAGTCCACAAAACCCCATCCATCTGTCATGGCGATTTGAAAATGCCAGCAGATCTCTCAGGCATTGATCATAATCAATGGACAGGTAAGGACATTCTGGACAATTTTCAAAAGGAATTGCAAATTGTATATTTAATTGCATTTTCCCACATGTGGACGCATAAATTGTGACATAGTCCAACGCAGTTGAAAAGCATTTGAATTTCAGATGCCTTACACGGAAACCTGTCAATCCGTGTCAGGGGTGGGACTATACTATGGGGTGTGTTTGTATTGGGAGATATTTTTGTAGTTTTTACCCCAAATCTCTCACTGTTTGTGCTCTGATGCACGTCAGCAAAACAACATTGCAGTTCTACTCTTATTTGCCTATACATCTTACCCTATATTTTATTCCTCAGGTGAAAAGCATTTGGTTAATATTTGGTTAAAAGCACAGGTTCCATGTGAGGCATTGGAAATTTCAAATGCTAAAGTAATTGCGATTCCATTTGAGTTTTGGCACGTTACATGTGCGACACAGTGAAAAAACAGACGTGGTAATTAATAACACCCGATGTTCTTATGATGAATCTATGCTAACATTAGTCTGTTTCATTCTTATTCCGAGGTCACCGTAGCCACCAGGATCCAGTCTGTATTCAGATCAGATGGTCACTGCAGTCACCCGGATTCAGCCTGTATCCAGATCAGATGGTGGATCAGCACCTAGAGATGACCTCTGCAGCCCTGAATGTCAGCGGAGACCAGGACTACTAGATGAGCCCCAGAGATAGATCCCCAGTAAAGCCCTTGTCTCCAAGACAGCGGGAACCAGATGAGTCCTCTGCACAATCAAACTCTGGCTGCAGCAGGCTGTAATTGAACTGCTTGTTTCGTCTGGTCAGAGGAGAACTGGCCCCCCCAACTGGGCCTGGTTTCTCTCCCAAGGTTTTTTCTCCATTCTGTCACTGATGGAGTTTTGGTTCCTTGCTGCTGTCGCCTCTGGCTTGCTTAGTTGGGGACACTTAATATCCAGCGATATCGTCGACTTGATTGCACAGCTGGACGATAAATCACTGAATCAATGATGAACTTTAATTGAAAATTGAGTGTTTACTGTTGTCCTTTTGCATTATTACACACTATTTTCCTATTTAATACTGTAAAGCTGCTTTGACGCTGTATTTTTTCAATATGACAGGCTCATCACTCATAATACATGGAAAATACAGTAGCAAATGGACTTTGCTTTTCCATTTGAAATTTGGCAGTCACTGTGCATTCATGAAAACGCAAACAGTAATGCAAGATTTGCAATTGTGTTTGGACTATGTCACAATTTGTCACATGTGGAAAACGCAATTGAAAATATAATTTGCAATTCCTTGTGAAAATTGTCCTTCCATAGACAGGCTCTATAGCAGAGTACACTGCTCTCAGCTGTAGATCTTCGCTTCAAAGCTTTCTAAGTGTTTGACAATAGTTAACCCAAAAATGAAAATTCTGTCATTAATACTCAACCTGGTCTGAAAGCTCTCAGATTTCATCGAAACTATCTTAACTTGTGTTCTGTAGATAAGCACATCTACCTAGGAATCTTTATATACTTGATATAAATTTAAGGACATCTTTAAATGATTTTGCATTCTCTGTCTTTTTAAAT
The DNA here is from genome assembly GCF_018340385.1 of Cyprinus carpio. NCBI lineage: Eukaryota > Metazoa > Chordata > Actinopteri > Cypriniformes > Cyprinidae > Cyprinus > Cyprinus carpio. The sequence goes on from NC_056586.1 coordinate 14,645,905, forward strand.
TTTATTTGTCAATGTCATTTCACTGTGTATTTAAATAGTTAAACATGTCAAAATGTAATAGTTAAACAGCTAGACACAGGTCATTCAGAACTAATTTTTCTTATTTATTGCAACTGTATTTCTGTGATTTTTGCATTTGCTGGAAACAAAAAAGAAGAAAATTGCATGTCGTTTGTCATTGGTACAAATTTTGACACATTTGTGAATGTGAGATTGCATTAAAAAAATATTTTTTTAGCAGTCTAAATAACCTGTATTCTTCATTATTTATTAATCCATGATTGTTTTTCTTAAGCATAGGCAAAATTATGAGAATAACCCAGCAAGAATAACCAGAGACCACAAAAATGCAAACACACAAATGGTAAAAATGACTATATCTTGGGTTTTCTCAACAACCCAGCCTGCTGGGTTAAAATGTGTAAACCAGCATGCTGGGTTACTTTAACCCAGCACGTGTTCTGTCCAATATTTACCCAGCGCTGGGTATCCAAAATACATAATTAAAAATCAATTATTATAAATATTAAGGGATCTGTAAAAGTTTTCAATGTTTTTGAAAAAAAAAGTATCTTGTGTTCATTGCATTTATCTAAATTGAAAATACAGTAAAAAAGATTAATATTGAGAAATATTATTATTATTATTATTATCTAAATGCTGATTTGCTGCTCAATAAAGATTTCTCATTTTTATTAATGTTAAAAACAGCTATGCCGGAAACTGTGATTATTTGATGAATAAAAAAGTTTTTGAAACTGACATTTTTTTGTAACCATGCGAAAGTCGTTACTGTCACTTTTGATCAATTTAATGCATCCTTGCTGAATAAATGTATTCATTTCTTAAATAAATAAATAAATAAATTACTGACACCAAAACTTCTGAATGATAGTGTAGATCTATCTATATAAATCTTTTGGCAATATATTAATCCAATATATATACCAATTAAAAATGTTTTTTTTTTTATGGTACCGATATATTATAGTAGTATCCACCAAGGCAGGGACTGCACTTAATCTGTCCTGTTAGGTTGGTATGGGTGCCCGCAGGGCAGGGAGCAGGCACAGCACTGCCTGCGGCGCAGAAGTGTGCTTGAGGACAGAGACAGAACCTGTATAAACCATAATACCACAGCCAGTAGTGGAATACAAACATAGGATGAACTAATGATGCCATCAAGTTAACAAACATGGTTAAATGGTCACATCTGTGGATGATGATGCCCCAGCAGGACAGTAGAATCCCTCCTGGCAGGGTCCGGATGGTCTGTTCAAGCCCACTGAACTGCAGAATTGCCCAGCAGGACACAAAGATCACCCTGTGTTCTCAGTGACATACCGTCTATAAAGACAAAAAATAAATCTGTTCATCGTTTCGTTCACACATCTTGGTCTGGTAAGACCAATTGACTCTGTGAGTTACGGTATCTGTTTAAAAAAGTGCCAAGTGGGCAGGGTAAAGGAAGGCTGGTGCCCTCAGGACAGTAATGACCTACAGGGCACGGCCCACCCACCTCTGTGCTAATATTTGCATCAGGATTCTTGAAGTTTAAACCACATCTTCTTAGACACCATGATGCAAATCAACAGAATGAAGATGATAATTATCAAAAAGTCAAATGTTGATATAATCAGACATACCTGCGAAGCAAAAATACCGACCCTGGCAGGGACCAGTAGGTTCAACCAGTCCCCAATCTTCACAGTACATTACTTAAAATGATAGGTGGGTATGATGAACATAAAACTACACCAATGCTATTAAAACTGCCAAAGGTGTAAGTAAAGCAGGGGCACTGCTCTCACCAGCTGAGCACAGTAAACACTGCTCTACTTGGCTTTGTCCTGCTTTGGGGCTATATGTGCATGGAGGGCAGGGGAGGATGTCCTCCACTGTGCCCCTCAGGCAGTAATGACCCTCTGGACACAACTGGAGCTCCTCCCCCTCCAGACACAGTAATCCAGTGGGACAGTCACTGCATTCTACAGCACCCGCATTCACACACATTAACAATATACTGATTGCAACTTACGTCATTATGCTTTGAGTTGACATTGTGAAAGGCTTGACGTGTATGAGCTGAAGGCAAAGAACAGACAAGAAGCAGATAGTTGTTTATGACAAATGTAATTATAAATAACAATATGATTCAGAATTTGTATATTTATACTAAGTATGAAATGTATGCACCGCACTGCACACATATTGGTCACATTATAGCATCATAAAATTACCCCCCCCCAAAAATGCTTAAGACCCAATCATAAAACAGAAGTGCACAAACTAATCATCTAGCATAATTAGTATTAGGCTAGAGTATTAACAAAAACAGCATACTTGGATGCATACTTCAAAAATCGAGGCTCTTTTGACCAGTGCTATTTTAGTATTTATATACTATTAGAGTATTTATTAACATTTTTATTTTATTTTTATATTTGAGTTTGAGTTTATTTGATATTTTATATTTTTATATATTTATATATTTTTTTATTTTAATTCTTGTTTAAGATTCCTTAATTTTGTTATATACTTTGGTCATTTTTACTACATTAGTTTTTTTTGTTTTTTTTTTGTCTGTTTATCTTTAAACTTCTTTTTAAAGATAAATAGACAAAAAAATACTTAAACTTATTTTGTTTCAGTTAGTTGCCGAGGCAACGTTTTTGTTTAAATCATAAAGCATGCAGTTCTACTTTGACATTTGTAATAATATTCCACAATATTACTTTTTAACTTTATTTTTGATCAAATAAATACAGCCTTGGTGAGCCGAATATACTTCTTTCAGAAAAATGTTTTGTTTAAATGATAGTATATAATAGATGGAAAATCATGTTTCATACATGGGGGGGGGGGGCATGGGTAAGCAATTAGGGATCCAGCAGGGCAGCTCCTTTCAAAGAGTAGTGTCCCTCCTCAGCTTCATGCTGGACTGGTGTGTCTGATTTTAATTCTGTCAAAAATGTTTAATTCTGTCATAATTTACTCAGCTGTTGTTTCAAACCTGTTTGAAAAATTTCTCTTTTTTGTCAATACTGTGGAAGTCAATGGCAACCAAAACAGTTTGGTTGCTAGCATTCTTCAAAATATCTTCTCTTGTGTTCCACAGAAGAAATACATTATTACTCTTGCAGTCATACCACTGGAGGACAGCGGACACACTGCCCTGCATGTTGAAGACCCGTGCTGTTACTGTAGGTCCCTGAAGGGCAGGACTGTGGGTGAGCTGAGCCTGGTGGGCAGAAACTTCCAGCAGGACACACACCACCTTCATGACCATCAGGAAGAACCTGTCAAGGCAAGAAAGTATGATTATTAAAAATTAATCATTCAAGGCAAAGTTAAAGGATAAATGAATAGTTCTTGTGTAATAATCTTACTGGACTCGTAGACCCCTGTCTACAATAGAATCCTCCTTCACAGTCCCCTGTGGACTCAGATTTGCCCAAACCGATGCAATATTTCCCCCCACTACAATGGGGGGTGCACTGTGATGCTTCACTCAGGGCTGGCCAGGATCCAAATGTGCCCTCTTCACATGGCTCTGGGGCTGAGCTCCCTTCAGTACAGTAGAAACCCTGACATTTAACAATGTCAAAAACAAAAAAAAACTGCATTTTATATACAATACATCAAAAGTTTGGGGTCTGTAAGTTTTTTAATGTTTTCAAAGAAATCTTAATTTAATACAATTGTTTTTCAAACTATTATTCCAGTCTTCAGTGTCACATGATCATTCAGAAATCATTCCAATATGCTGATTTGGTGCTTTTTTATTTTTTTGTGCTGCTTAATGTTTTTGTACAAACATATATTTTTGAGGATTCTTTGATAAATAGAAAGTTAAAATAACAGCATTTATTTAAAATAAAATATTTAATGTGCCCATGCTAAATACAATTATTAATTTCTTTCAGAAAAAAAAAAAAGAGTCTTACTGGCCCCAAACATTTGAGCGGTTGTGTATTAGATACAGTGATGTAAAAATGCTATGGCATGCTAATATTCTTAGTCATATTTACCTGTGGACAGACTGTAAGAGTGTGTGTGGCCAGAGTCGAACAGTAGTGACCAGGGGGACATTCCACACAAGTTTGTCCATACGAGTCATTCCTGAAGAAGCCAGACTGGCATGGAAATGAATTTGGATGTCTGGTGCTAGGAGGACAGAAGTATCCATCAGGACAGTTTCCTGTCTGATTGGAACAATAAACAAGTCAAAGAGAAAGTGCACCCCAAACTGCTTTTTTCCATGCTATGAAAGTGGATGGGGACCTAACAAATCTGTGGTCACCATTCATTACACTGCATACATTACATTGTATTTTTTATTTTTTTTTTTTGGTGGTGGTGGTGGTGGTCGGGGGGTTAATGGGCTCTTCCTAGGGATTCTCTGTGTAGCAGTATTTGCCCTCTGGACACTCTGTGCAGTCTGAAGGGTCACGTAGTCTTGGCTGTAGACTGTAGGTTTCTTTGGGGCACGGAACATGATTAGGATCCTGAGTATGGCATAAATAATATAAAAGAAATAATTGCTATGTTTCGTGCCATTGATCATCTGACATGATGATCAATGATGTTCGTAATGTTTCTGACCCTTGAAATGATACTTACAACACTTCCATCAGGACAGTAAAAGCCTATTGGGACTCGATCCAGGCCCTGTGAGCAGAAGAAACCTGGAGGGCAGACCATTACTCTGAGCATGGCCTCTTCACTGGTTGTCTCATTGCTGCAGTAGTGACCCGGCAAACATGGCTGACACTCCACTGACCCCTCATCCTAACGAAAAAGAGCAAGACAGAGAGCCAGAAGAGAGGGAGACAGATCAATGAAATGGTGAAATAATTTATTACAATGGTACAACATGCATTAGAATAGAATTAGCTATCCGGCTTACAGAAAAACTTCCTGTTCCACAAACTTTGGATTGATTGTGGCCGGATGAGGACAGAAGTAGCCAGCAGGACACACAGAACAATCCTCTGCTCTCCGGCCCCACTTTAGCCGACGAAATGTTGCCCTGGACACATAGGAAAAGTCAAATCCACTGAAGTCTTACCTGGCTTTAGTCTTTCATCTACAGGTGAGCCATATGACATACCTGTAGAGATACACACACATACATTATATCTCACCAAATTGTTTCAATCTGATTGTTTAATAATCTGACTGTCTTAAAAATAGGTTTAACACAGAGGTCTTCAACACGGACTGCAGGGGGTCTGCTAATTATTGCTTGATTGCAAACCATGTTTCGTGAGTAAATGAAAATTTATGTAAAAAAGTATAATAATAATAAATTAACATAGTATAGTAAACATTGATTAATATAAACTAATTATTATTATTATTATTATTATTATTATTATTATTATTATTATTATTATTATTATTATTATTATTATTATTATATTTCTGGTAATGCCAACCATATACATACCATAATTAATAATGATATTAAGAATAATTAAATGAATATATAGTTTATTATTAAAAATAATAATATATTTGGTCAAAGTTAAAAGAATGATTTTTATTATATTTCTGTTAACATAAACAAAATATGTTAATGCAATTGATAATGATGGTAATAAAAACAACAACAACAACAACATTTTAGTTAACTTCTACTAAAGCTAAAGTTACCCTGAAGTTCAGCTAAATATTTCATTGTCTCTCACACTTAATTTCTTTATTTCTTTATAAAATGCTATCCTCATGGCCCTTTACATATTCAAATGTAATGTAGAGAATACGCATGACTCTGTACATCAATAATGATTATTTGCATGACTTTGCAATATGTCCATCATAAAGTATATCAATATGGCACTTAACTGATGTTAGGCCAGATTTCAAATGCCTGTTTTTCTTCAAGGCGGATAAAGCATTCAAATGTTTCACACAGCTTTAGTACCTTCAGGACAGTAGTGTCCAGAGTTGTATCTCCCAGAGGGAGTGCCCACTCCTGCTAAACAGTACCAGTCTCTCGGGCACGGCCGGCACTCACGCTCTGACTCCTGTCCACTGCGATCGCTCCAGGTACCAGCTGGACACTTGTGCTGAGTGGGAAACATAGTGCCCACAGGACAGTAATGCCCAGGAAAGCAAAGAAGTGGAGGCCTCTGGATGCCACCAGTGCCTGTAAAAGCAGAAATTGTTAAATAGTAATTGAATACAAGTAATTACATGGCATTCAACTCTGAAGGTAGTATGACACCTCAAAGACAGGTATAATGTGTGGGACACTGCTGGCACTGGGAAAGGTCAGTGAGGTCTGTAGGGTTACTAAAGGTGTATTGTGACATCAGCTAGATTGTCAAATGCCCAAACTTCTAAAACCAACTAAATGGACCCGTCTGATGGGTCCAGCTTAGGCTGGTTTAAAAAAAAAACTTCTCATGTGCAAAAGGCATAACATCCACATCAGGAAACTTCAGTACAACTTGTGTGCATGCTTTGCCCGGGTCACAAGGCCTGCAGTCTGCCAGCTCCAGGGTTAAAGGTGCCTGGTTGACAAGGCATTGGGTCACTGGTTCCTTCTGCACAATAGAAGCCTGGTGGACACTTTAAACAGTCCTTTACACCTACGATGAAAATAGACACAAATATCAACACAATGGTAGATTTATATGAATGTCCTTTAATGACCATGATGGTTTTAGGAATGAAATCTTACTCAGTGCCCCCTGATGTGGGGTGAAGGTCCCTTGTGGGCATAAGATTTCACTGAGTGTGCCTGCTGGACAGTTCCTCCCATGGGCACAAAGCAACCCAGGACCAGCAGAACCTACTAATCAAAGAGGGTTTCAAGTTTTCTGGCTTTTAGTCCAACTAATATTAGCTATTGACGATAGTGTACTTCTAAACGTTGATTTAACTTCATACACACACATGAAAGAAAAAATTATAATAATAGGGTATTTATAAATAATGTTTAGATAAAAATTAAATCATAAATGTAGAAATTTGTTAAAACAAAAAATCTGACATTTTAAAATGAGAAAAATTACTTTTATAAATTATTATTCTTATAATATTATTTATACATTTTACTCAGCAATGGTATATTAATGTTAAAACTGTGTTAAAAGTGTTAAAAGAAAAACAAACACTGCATACAAACATTTCTTTAATATGATTGCCTGTTGTTTTAGTATTAAAATCTTAAAATTACAAACATTTATCTACATGTTAGGTCTGTTCGTACTACAGTAAGTTGAATAAACAGAAATCAAGATGTGTTTTAGCTTAAACACAAAGCCATGATGTAAAACGTCGCAAACAACTTTTCTATATTCTCTGCACTCCAGACCCACATCAAACACTCTTACGGCACATCACACTCAGGAAACAGCTGAGGGCAGGAAACGGTTCAACAGCAGTGAATCATGTGGGTTTAGGAAAATAAAAGTTGCAGCTTGCAGTCTTCGCTAAAGACATAAGCATAACACTTAACTATTTAAGTTTCTACAAAAAGTAGAAAGAAAAAACAATCATCTTTCACAGATAATGTCATGACAACAAAAAGCAAAATATAATGTATAATATGCACATGTGTGTGTATGAATGCGATCATGGATATGTGTGTTTTGGGTTCATGCCCTAACCTGCGGGACAGAAGCGACCCTCTGCACACTTCTTGCAAGCTGCCCTACTTGTCTGACCCAGTTGTCCTCCTGCGGTTCCAGCAGGGCAAGGTGACCCGTGTGGCACGCCTGTGCCTTCCTCACAGTAATACCCTTGTGGGCACAGAAACTGAGAGCTTGGCCTCCGAGAGATGCCCTCCAAACAATAAAAACCTAGGAAGAACAAAACAATTCCAGCTATTATCGTGTACATTAGGATTATGCAACATTTAGCTCTGAGCCTCAAAATTGATAGACTGACATTTTGTCTGTTTACACATTCCATACAAAATGTTAGTCTGTCAGTCTGCTTAGGGAAATGTTTCACCCTTACCCCAAATTCCTGATCATACATATAAGAAATTTTGCAGAACAATGGTTAATCTGACCACGTGTTTAGTGAAGTTATAGCACATATTCCTACACTCTCAGAAAAAAAAGGTACAAAAGCTGTCACTGGGGCGGTACCTTTTCAAAAGGCACACCTTTGTACCTAAAGTGTACCTTTTGAAAAGGTACTGCCTCAGTGACAGCTTTTGTCTGAGAGTGTATTGAAATGATTTAACCCTCATCAACTGTAAATTTGACTGCATTTTAGCCATCAATATTGTGTTAAAATGCAAGATAGTCAATGTTAACTTTTTGTTTACTGAACTGTTGTATAAAAGGCATTTCACGTGTGCTTTTGCTTTTGTTTCCAATATTTATAGCCTGTTCGGTCAGTCGAACAAACAATGCTCTTACTCTTGTTACATTGCTTAATTAAATGTGACATTAGCAAATATAAAATTAATAATGAGATCATTTAACATAAGTAAACCTGTTGGACAATGCAAATACCTGCAGGACAGACAGCACAGTCCCCTGGATACTGCTTTTTTCCACTGTACAGTAAATGTTAAACATGCCAGTGGGGCATTTTCTGGGTGCAGACACATTACCAGGACAGCTGAAATGCAAGGCTATGAAAATATGTTTTATTATTATTTTGCACAAAATACAATTACACAAAATCTTCTAGAAACCTAAAATCACACTTACAATTGCCCTGCAGGACACTCAAGACAAATCCCTGATGAAAAGCAGGTTCCCTCTGGGCATGATATTTGAGTCTGATTACAGCAGATTAAACACTCTGAACCCTCAGGACTCACGTGACCTCCTGCACCAACATATTAAAAAATAATTACTAACTGCATCAGTTATCAATAAGCATACTGTATCATTGACCAATATTCAATCAGTAACCACATTTCATTTATTTAACACACTGTATGTAATGAATTCCATCTCATGCTGATATTAATTACCTGATACAAAGACATTCCATCTCTGTCTAAAGCCAGTCCATGTTACGCAGAAGAAAAATATAAGGAAATTCTGATTCATGGTAATAGTTTTTTAAGCTCCATATTTCATTGCAGCGGACTTCTGTCGCTCTATAGCCCTATCAGTGAACTGGGACACCTCAATAATTGAAAGTGAAATTCAAGCCATGTAAATCAATTCCAGTCAGAAGCCAGTGATACACTCACTGGGCAGAACTGTACACTTCTAGAATATCAGTCTATTTTTTAAACCATGGACTGTACAGGATCTTATTTACCTTTTGATTTCTTAACATCAGTGGAATAAATATTTTACACCTACATGCACTTACATTTGTATTGATATACTGAGAATAAATAAACAAACAAACAAATAAAGAGGGGACAATAACAAACAAACAATGAAAGATATTATTTTTGTATATGGTATTTAAAAACCAAATAAAATACATTAAAAAAAAACAACATGTAAAACAGAGTACATGTTAAAATAGATTATGACGGAGTGACGCTGTTTTCTGTGGTAATGCAGAGGCAAGAGGTTTCCTGTTCCTTTACGTTTAGGTGAAGCTTCAAACTTCTGCAGCTGTGCAAACCGTACTAACCCCAAGTTTCCACTGCAAAGCATGAATGTGTTCCAGTTTACTGCAGCGATGGACTGATAAATTAATCAAACTGCTGCGAAAGTCACTTTGACTCATTTACTGTACGTGGATGTTATCAAGAGTCAGACTGCGAACTTCTTTTATTATCACTCTTGCAATTTCCATTTAAATAGTTTAGATACATGGAAAATGTTAATTAGATAAAAAAAACAACAGTGTATAAATAACCTGTGGGTTAGAACTGTGCCATTTGTTTGACAATCAAATGTATTGTAACTTCCTTAAGACATACCCTGTATTATTTTATTTATAATAATGATTACATAAATAATGTAAATGTCCTGGTTAAAAAATCAAAGAATACCACAGTGCCATGCAAATCAAGCGGCAAAAGGCCCAGTCATATTTTGCCATGCATTACAATGTTCCAACAGCTCAGTTAACCACATTTTACGGAGACAGGTGCTATTCATAAACAAAGCCAACCTCATGGGGAGGAGCTTCCCTTTGTTTTTCTGCCATACTATAAACCATGTATCATTCATGCAGATATAAGAAAAAGTATCTTGACTGAATGCCAAAAC